>NW_015506217.1:20575-45621 GCF_001515645.1 Sinocyclocheilus grahami | reverse complement strand
CAACTAATAAAAAAAAAAAAAACAAGTGGGCTCCCCAAAGTCAACGTTATAGTTTGAACACTGCTTTTAAGGCGGCATCCTGACTGAAATGTAACTTATAAGAGACCAACTTGGAATGTAAGCTGCAACACTATACGCCATATAAATAGTGCTCCTCATGCAAAGTACACAACAGTCTCAAATCACAAGTGATTTGTTTTTTATCTTGCATCATGATGTAATACTTTAATAAGCAGATATATACATTTTGATGAAATAGTATAAAATTAGATTCAATTTCTTTTATTAGTTATTAACGTTTTAATTATTTTAATGTAAAATAATACTTCAATTATTAAATGATTCTCACTAATACTTTTTAGAATTAGTTTATAATCAACATTTCTCTCGCATCGTCTGCCATCTCATAGTTCAAGGATACATGCAATGTTGTCTTAAAATGTGGTCAAAATTAGTTATCTTATATGGAAGCACATTTTTTGCCACAGAAGAAAAAAAATATCATGCTTTTGCTAAATAATATTAATGACTTACAGTCGAAATGATGAGATACTAAGTCATAATTATGAGATGCTAAGTCAAAATAAGACCATAAGTCAATTATGGGATAAAAGTCGAAATCATGAAATTAAACATCAATCTTTACACAACAAGTCAATTATGACAAAGTCAATCTTTTATCATAATTTTAGCTATTCTATAATTATAACTCATTTGTCATAATTATGACTTTTTATCTCATAGTTTCAACTTTTTGTTATAAGTTTATATTTTAATGTCATAACTGTTTTGTCATAATTTCGACGTTGTCACATAAGAAATCATGCTTTGCTAAGTCATAACTATAACATACAAGTCCTAATTATAACATAGAAAATTCAAAGAGATACTAAGTCTGTCATAATTAGGAGATAAAAAGTTCAAATTATCTCCATAATTAGAGATAAAAGTTGAAACTGCGACAAGTCAAAACCATGAAATTAAACATGTTTGACAAAGTCATAATTATAATTTTCTAATTTCATGTTTTTATGTCATAATTGCTTTTATGTCACAATTATTTACCAAAGCAATATTTTTTCTCTTAAATGGCAGAAGCAGGGTTTCCTAGTCTTAGTAGGAAGCATGATTAAATTATGTGATTAGGATACTGTCTAGGCAGGCAGCTCACTAGATTTTGGAACAAATCTAATATGCATTGTTTGCTGGGTCTGTCTATAAATGGTCTGCAGGTGGTGATGCACCTGAAGTGGGGTTACATCGGCAGACACAGACTCATTCCTGTGAGGAGTATGACTCAGGAGTTATCTCATGCTCTGCTGCTCACTCCCAGATGATGCAAGGGCTAGGCGGCTTTATCAGCTAATAAGACGCCATGCTTGTCAGATTGCAGTGTGCTGGCAGAGGCCATATCATTTTACTCCCTGTGCCCCACCTCTCTCCTCATCTATAATTAATTTGCCATCAGCACAGTCAATGCCAAAAAATAACGACACATTCTACCAAACTATCACACTGGCTTTGGGCTGGAAAAAATGAACTTAAACGTATGACCAAAGTGTACATTTTCCTTAGAAAGTAGAGATTTGATGCTTGAGATGTTGCTACATGCTGAGATGAGACTTCTGAATGAGTCTTCCTGTAAGCAGGGTGACTAACGTTGGTGTCAGCTCTGCCCTTTAGCTAATGTTCCAGTTACACTAAGCAGAATTAATGTGCTGCTCCTCACCAAATACCCAGGGGGAATCAGCTACGTGTGTGGATAGCATGAAGTTGGTATCATAAGGTGTGATTACAGTTCAGATATGGTTCCACTCTTTTAAATACCTTGACAAAATGATGCTCAGTTCTGTTAACAGAATCACACAAATTCTGCCGACTATGCATCGGTACCAACAACACCGCTACTGAATCTATACTACTGTTCAATAGTTTGGGGTCAGAAGTTAATACTTGTAATTCAGCAAGGACACAAACTGAAAAAAATGACAGTAAATTCATGTATAATGTTATAAAAGATTTCAAATTTTTTTTAATGCTGTTCTTTGGAATTTTCTGAAAAGAATGTATCATGTTAAACAGCACTGATAATTCAACACTGATAATAATAAGAAATGTTTCTTGAGCAGCAAATCAGCATATGAGAATGATTTCGGAAAGATCATGCGACACTGAAGACTGGAGCAACGGCTGCTAAAAATTCAGCTTTGTCATCACTGGAATAAATACAAAACAATGATTTTAAACTGTAATAACCCTAGTAAAAATGTATATATTTAAAATACATTTATTTCATACTAAGTATATTTCAAATCTATTAACATATTGCTCGAGACTTACTGACAAAATTATAATGAAACTTTATTTGGAATACTACTTGTGCACAATGCACATTTCTTAATATTAAGCCTAAAATGTGTTTTAATGTCACTAATGATGAGGATTGTATGATCTTTGAATAATTGCAAGATATTTAAAGTGTACTTGAAGTATACTTACAATAGTTCCACTTTAGCAAATATACTTCAGTATATCTTTAGTTGTACTTCAGCACTACTTTCGCACAATTAAAGTGCATTAAGTACAAAATTAGTTGTTCCAATTTAGCAGACTTTAAGTATACTAGTTTAGTATACCAAAAGTACAACTGCAGGGTATTTTATTAAGCACATGCATATGTAAATGTGTTTTTAGTATACTTGGCATTACATTAATGGATTTCAAATAAATTTTAGTATATTTAATTTTCACTAGGAAATACATCAGAATGTTACAGTTTTTTTCTGTATTTTTCACAATGGTTGAAGTCCAGGAACACAACCTCGCGAGCGTGGGAGGCCAGGAAGGTGCTGATCTGCTCCAGGCCTTCACGTACGGTGGCGCTGAACAGGCCGTGTGCAAAGTAGAGCTCATTTTCGGGGTCTCTGGGTTTGGTGGATATGCGGAGGTCAAAGAAGCGGATGCCCGCCTCCAGCTGGCTGGTGAAGTTCATGGTCTGTGTCGCCAACCACTTCCTCATCAGCTTCTTGGCCACTGTGCCAAACACAGAGACAAAGTTCTGCACGGTCTCAGGCTGCTCCGGCCCAACTGGTGAGGCTTCGTCGATGTAAAAACTAAAGGAGTCGTGGGAACCTGGATGAGAAGATTTCTGAGTTAGTGATATACATGAAGAGAGAACATAAAAATGATGACAACAGAGCGACCAAATGCAATTTTCTGGCTCATATAAAACATTCCTAAGGGAACTTGTTATCTTATGTATAATACAAAAATCACCGGTCTTTGTGGAATGATAAAGGCAACATTCACCTTGCTTTAGAAGAAACACCACATAAAAATATAATATAATATAAAATATACCTACACTACCATTCAAAAGTAGAGAGAAATTAATACTTTTATTTAGCAAGGATGCATTAAATTAAAGGTGACAGTGAAGACTGTTACAAATGATTCTATTTGAAATAAATGCTGCTCTTCTGAAATTTCTATTCTTCAAAGAATCCTGAAAAAAAAGTATAATGGTTTTAAACATTGATAAAAAATGTTTCTTGAGCAACAATTCTGCATATTAAAATGATTTCTGAAGGATCATGCGACACTGAAGACTGGAGTAATGGCTGTTGAAAATTCAGTTTTGCATCACAGGAATAAATTAATTTTTTTAAAAATATAGTAAAACAGAAATGATTTATTATTTTATCTTAAAATATTTCACAATATTACTGGTTGTACTGTATTTCTGATCAATGAGGCCTTGATGACCATAAGACAAAAACTTTTGACAAATGTATTGTAGTATATTTAATAGTAAAGATTTATTCTGTGGATCAATAAAGGGATTAATTTTAAATTCATATTTAACTATATTTTAACTAAATATTTAATTATTTTATATAAATACTGATATTTAATATAGTAAAAAAAAAATGGTAGAGACCAGCTTTTTGACAGAATATTCTGGCTGGCATGTCCACGAAAATATTCCATTTTGGCTGCTTTCTGATAAAGTTATTGAATATTCCGACTTCACAGACATGCACAAGACTACGAGTGCACATCAAATGTGCCATTTGGGACAAGGCCAACTGCTCTAAAAATGATGAGAACAATTATTTTAAGGTGACTTGCTCTGAAAAAGACACAAATCTAAAACTGCCTGACAATCTGCAGTACTTTTGTACAGCAGGAACCTAAGAATACATATAATGGCTGTTGTAACGGTTAAATGGAATAATGCAATAGCCAACACTTGCATCCAGACTGCAGCAGGAGGAAAAGCGTTGCCAGGGCCTACAGGATAATAATGTGGAGTTCACAAGCACGCTTTCAATGTAAATATAGAGCAAAGCCAGGTGCTATGTTTGATCTCCAAAAATCAAAACAACTATTTAAATAGATGCATTGCTAATGTAATTAAATGAAAGCATTAAGCAGTCTATAACCTGTGCGTGTGAGAGAGACACTCCGAATATTATTTTTGATGAATAAACAATGCAGCTCTGCACCTGAAGGCAGCATCAACAGAAAGAAAGAGAGGAAGAAAAAGAGAGAGAGAAAGAAAGAAAGAGAGGAAGAAAAAGAGAGAGAGAGAGAAAGAAAGAAAGAGAGAGAAAGAAAGAAAGAGAAAGAAAAAGAGAGAGAGAGAAAGAGAGAAAGAGAGAGAGAGAGAGAGAAAGAAAGAGAGAAAGAAAGAAAGAGAGGAAGAAAAAGAGAGAGAAAGAAAGAAAGAGAGGAAGAAAAAGAGAGAAAGAAAGAAAGAAAGAGAAAGAAAAAGAGAGAGAGAGAAAGAGAGAAAGAAAGAGAGAGAGAGAGAAAGAAAGAGAGAAAGAAAGAAAGAAAGAAAGGAAGAAAAAGAGAAAGAGGAAGAAAAAGCGCGAGAAAGGAAGAAAAAGAGAGCGAGAAAGAAAGAAAGAAAGAAAAAGAAAGATAGAAAGAGAAAGAGAAAAAGAAAGAAAGAAAAAGAAAGAAAGAAAGAAAGAGAAAGAAAAAGAAAGAAAGAATTGCAACCCTCAGAGATTTGCTAGAGTTTTCCCAGATCAATGTCTCTACTCTGTTATGACAATAATGTGCGTCATATGTGACGCTGGACTACAAAACCAGTCTTAAGTCGCTGGGGTATATTTTTAGCAATACCCAAATAAAACATTGTCAAAATTATAGATTTTTCTTTTATGCCAAAAATCATTAGGATATTAAGTAAAGATAATGTTACATGAAGATATTTTGTAAATTTCCTACCATAAATATGTCAAAACTTAGCATTGCTAAGGACTTCATTTGGACAACTTTAAAGGCGATTTTCTCAATATTTAGATTTTTTTTGCACCCTCAGATTCCAGATTTTCAATTAGTTGTATCTTGGCCAAATATTGTCCTATCATAACAAACCATACATCAATGGAAAGCTTATTTATTCAGCTTTCAGATAGTGGATAAATCTAAATTTAAAAAAAAATTACCATTATGACTGGTTTTGTGGTCCAGGGTCACATATATCTAGTGAATGTCCATTAAACAGATCAGCCTGGAAATACACAGATTCCGTTGCTGTTACCTCCTGTGTCAAATTCAGACTAATGAGTAACAGTAATGTCTCACTTCCCTCCTTGACATAGGTAATGCCTTCTGGTACGTGGAAACGGAGGGAAGTCTCCACAAACACAATTTCCATGTACGTCTCATTAAATCAGAGACTGTGAAGGGAGATAAGATGTGAGCGTAACCGGAAATCAGTTTTTATGAAAACAGCACTATACATTACTATTTAAACGCGTTTTCTCATTTATTCTCATCCTTTTTATTACATTTTTAAAAAACTAATTGATAGCAACTTGTCTTTTCTCCTTAAGGTGTTGTGCAAAACTTAAAGACAAAGGAAAGTGAACTCACACTGAAGCTGTATTCAGTAGAAAACCATGTGAAATTCAACAGGCCTGAACAACTACAGCTCCATGGGAACCCAATGCATTTATTTGGTGTTCTAATAGCTCCTCAGCTAAATGCAAAGGAGTATCTTCTTGTTATGAGATCCCTGCTTTGAGATGCACTGAGCTGATATTAGGAAGGTTTGAGGAAAATTATTTCTGGGAAAATGGACCATTTAACAAAATGAAAGTGACTGACTGGGCTCATGTTTCACATCTGAACCTCTGAGAGGAGGCACATTAGAGTGGATTAAAGACTCATTTTTGTTTTTGAAACATGCAATTCAGAGATGATTACTGAAACAATATATTTTGTTGTGCAGGGAAGTCACAGACCTGTCTACAGTAAAATAAATAAAAAGCTAATTATATTATAACACAAACAAAAAATATATACACAAAACACCTATGTATGACACAAAACACCTGTTCACAACATTGCCGAACAAACCTAGATGAGAAAACCTAGATGAGAACGAGTTACCTGTCCAACATCACATAATGCAGCTCAGAGACATGCTGGTCATACTAAAAAACAAACCAGCAACATACAGGAGATTCTATCCAAGGGTTTACTGCAAACCCTTAGGCTGCTGTGTGATGATATAACTACTCACAAAAGATTGACATGTCACTGTCAACCACAGGGGACAGCCTCTCAGTTCAGCAGGACTGAAACAATATATTTTGTTGTGCAGGGAAGTCACAGACCTGTCTACAGTAAAATAAATAAAAAGCTAATTATATTATAACACAAACAAAAAATATATACACAAAACACCTATGTATGACACAAAACACCTGTTCACAACATTGCCGAACAAACCTAGATGAGAAAACCTAGATGAGAACGAGTTACCTGTCCAACATCACATAATGCAGCTCAGAGACATGCTGGTCATACTAAAAAACAAACCAGCAACAGCAAAACATACAGGAGATTCTATCCAAGGGTTTACTGCAAACCCTTAGGCTGCTGTGTGATGATATAACTACTCACAAAAGATTGACATGTCACTGTCAACCACAGGGGACAGCCTCTCAGTTCAGCAGGGAAAAAAGTAATCATTACAGGAAAAAGTGACTCTTTTCCCCATGGTGACTGTGCAATTTCATGTCTGGTCACTTAATCTTTTCCATTTATCTTGTTTATTGAGACTTGGCAGGCTAAAAATCCTCTCTTTTGGGTCTAAAGTGCAGGATTTATGGATGAACAATTGGATGGATGGACAGATTTAAAGATGAATCAGACAAGAGCAAACGGTGCCTTCGAGGTTTGAATCCATTACGATTTTTCATGCCTCTAGTGCAACTTTAAGTAATTGAAATCATTTTGTATGTGCGCATGTGGCCGTGTGTGTGTGTGCGCGATCTGTCAGGAAATAATAATTCCTACACTTCACCGCAGGAAACATTTTGGGTAGGCATTTTTGACTTCAAAGCAATGCAATGCTCTACTATGAAGAAAAATGAGTGATAGGAGAAGAGAAAAATGGGTAATTAAAATAATTTTCAGAGAACAATTATCTGCAACAAAGATGTGCCTCGAGTTGGATGATTTTTTTGGTCTTCAATCGAGCATGTACAATCAGTCCAAGTGTTTAGCCAATAACTGGCGACTTGGCAGGCTAAAAATCCTCTCTTTTGGGTCTAAAGTGCAGGATTTATGGATGAACAATTGGATGGATGGACAGATTTAAAGATGAATCAGACAAGAGCAAACGGTGCCTTCGAGGTTTGAATCCATTACGATTTTTCATGCCTCTAATGCAACTTTAAGTAATTGAAATCATTTTGTATGTGCGCATGTGGCCGTGTGTGTGTGTGCGCGATCTGTCAGGAAATAATAATAATTCCTACACTTCACCGCAGGAAACATTTTGGGTAGGCATTTTTGACATCAAAGCAATGCAATGCTCTACTATGAAGAAAAATGAGTGATAGGAGAAGAGAAAAATGGGTAATTAAAATAATTTTCAGAGAACAATTATCTGCAACAAAGATGTGCCTCGAGTTGGATGATTTTTTTGGTCTTCAATCGAGCATGTACAATCAGTCCAAGTGTTTAGCCAATAACTGGCCATGGATGCCGTTCATGGACAGGAAAAAGACTTGGCATAGCAGATGAGTTTCTAATGGCACTCTCCTGATGCCTCAAGGTCAAATGTCTAGACCGGACAAGATCACTTCTAACATACCACTGCAGTTAGATAACGAAGCCTCGGTAAAGCTCATCAACAAAAAGCTCTGGTTAGTGGTGTAATCCCACTTATTCTTCATTAGTGAATAGGTGGGATTACATACGCTACCATGTATGAAAAATAGGGCAAGATAACTCCAGCTGTGCCCTGCAAACATCTTTATAGTTCATACAACAAAAAAGTGTTTCAACGTTTTATTTTTAGCAATATATTATGAAATATATTATATTATTTATAAATAATATATAAATTGCAAGTTTCCACTGATAGTATAAATCCATAAAAGCTTTTTTCACAAACTATTTTACAAAGAAAATGATGGCATATGATGCAAAACATTGCTGACTCTTATTGATGCTTTTACCACTATCATTCAACAATAATGCTATCAAATCTGAATCTAGATAAAGTAGCCTACAGTTCAAAAGTTTGGGGTCAGTAAGAATTTTTTAACATGGACTTTTTACTACTATTTTAACAATAACTTAACTGTTAAAGACAGACGTACTGTGAACTATGCTTTTGGTAATTAATGGTAAATGCTTTTGTCTATACCATCATTATTATACGTTTATTCCATACATATACATTGAAACGTTACAAGTAAATTTATTTGCAATGTCACAAAAGATTTATTTTTTTATTAAAAGCTGTTCTTTTTAACTTTTTTAATTTTTGAAAGAATCTTGAAAATAGCATCACCACTTCCACAAAAATTGAGCAGCACAACTGTTTTCAACCCTGATAAAGTGTTTCAACGTTTTATTTTTAGCAATATATTATGAAATATATTATATTATTTATAAATAATATATAAATTGCAAGTTTCCACTGATAGTATAAATCCATAAAAGCTTTTTTCACAAACTATTTTAAATGCTTTTGTATATACCATCATTATTATACGTTTATTCCATACATATACATTGAAACGTTACAAGTAAATTTATTTGCAATGTCACAAAAGATTTATTTTTTAATTAAAAGCTGTTCTTTTGAACTTTTTTTAATTTTTGAAAGAATCTTGAAAATAGCATCACCACTTCCACAAAAATTGAGCAGCACAACTGTTTTCAACCCTGATGATAATACAAAATGTTTCTTAAGCAGCAAATCAGCATATATTAGAATGATTTCTGAAGGATCATGTGACCAAAAATCACAGGAATATGTCTTTAGTAAACATGAAAAATTCTCACAACTCGTATAATGTTGCTTTAAATCAGCAAAATTTGCCATGTTTAATACATAGCAGAAAATAAAGTTGTACATTTGTATGGCATATATAAAAAAAATGCAAAACACTCACAACCCACAGATTTTTCTGTTTCTACAGTGTCTGTCATTGGCTGCCACTCAAAAGCTGATTACATACTAAATATGATTAAGGGGCAGAGACACATTCCCTTATGAGAGCCGTAGCATGAATATCAATTATGGCTCTCCATAAAACCTAATAAGCCCTGGTTCCATGTCTGTCTCTGAACTGCAACACCCAGCGCATTTTCAAAGCACAGGTGGCTGATAAAGCAGTGGTGTCCTGCTTATTCTTTGGGGTTGTCACTTCAGCACAGGCGCCCTCAGCACTGACACAATTCCTCTGCCCCGGTCCTGCCACCTGTGCAGGTTACAATGGTGACTGTATCGGGGAGATGGATTCATCAAGCCAGCCATCCAGCAGAGCACAGTAGTATAAGAGCCACACAAAAGCCCGCCTCTGCAAAAAAAAGGCCTTTTTCTAAGACGCTTAGCAGAGGCATGCAGGTTTTTTATGTACATAAACACTGTTCAATGTCCACAACAAAGGGATAAATGTATAGAATATCTATTCAGTTCAGTAATGGTACACTTTATGTCTGCCCGCCCGGGGACTTGTTTGCCAATAGGAGAATGATTCATGTTTTTGCAAGTGTGTATGTGGAGGACGACTAGCCAACCTCCAAAATACTGCCAATACTGATGCTGCAAGTAAACAATGTTGAGTTGCAACAGGAGGATCAGTCAAATCTTTAATCTTAGAGAGAGGTTTGAGAGGCTACAATGATTTCTTGAGCCTCTTTAATTTGGAATGACTATAAAAAGAGTTCTGATAGTGGAAATAAAAGACACACTAGATTCACTTAGTGCAAACATTGACCTTCACGCCGCAGGAGGTGGCAGAGCCAGTTTTTGAGTGGCAGTGCTTAAAAATATCAGGGCCTATAACACGTTGGAAGCAGATGGCTTTCTAAAATGATTGTATAGGAAGGAATTGCTATTAGAAATTAGAAAGTTTAAGCTTTACTTGTATGATGCATTTCCAAGAAAATGTAGAGTAAGATTTGATTTCACCCTAAAATTGATTGGATTGTGAAAAGTGAATGCTACATACCAAAATGGAGGCAGACCAAAAGTGAGTTATAGAGTGCATTAGTCGGGTTCTGGAAGTAAAAATCACATTCATTTTCTCTATAGAGGAATTTGATTTTAATCATAACTTGTAAAGACAGACCTACTGTGAACTACGAGGTTGTTAATGGTATGATTTTGTTGAAGCCATAGCATCAAAAACTTATTTTAAATAATCACATTAAACAATAGAATTCTTGGAGAAAAACTACATTATCCATGATTCTGTACATAAATCTCCACCAATCAGAGACTCACGGCAAGCAAATGACACCAAAAGAATTCTGCCCACTTCCAGGAAGCACCCCAAATAATAGTTAGTTTCCCTATCTTCTCAAACTATGTATATACCAAGTATATATTCATATTTTGCAATAAACAAAGTCTACTGTTTAAATCCAACCTTTAAATCAATAGTCATAGTTCTTCTTTGTTTTTGAATTCAATTATTTAATTCGTAATGCTTCTTGGGTAGTTTGTTCCTTGATTAAAGCTGTTAAATGCAGTCTTGTATCTTTGTCTTTTTATCCAATTATGCTTAATATACAAAATTGTATCATTGTGATTTACAGTGTAGCTGGTTGGTTTGGTTTATGGTTTTAATAAAGATTTTGTTTTTTATTTCCATGGGAATAACATGCACTAGAATAACACCAGCATAACACAGAAAACAAGGAACATACATTAAGTAAATAGATCGATTCTAGTTTAAAGGTGTCTTTAATATAGACTTACAAAGTAAAACAAAGTGCATTATGCAAAATTTGAAAAAACAAAAATATTATTTTTCTGGAGAATCATGCAAACCTCCAGCAGCCTGACAATATGACAGCATGAGAGCAAAAGTGCCTCAGGCTGGAATAGAGCATTACTGAAATATGCATGAGACAAAGGCGAAAGATCAATGATTATCTTTTCGGAATTGATCTTGAGGAGCTAAAATGAATATTGCTTTCTCTAATTATATCTTTGTACAATTAAACTGAAAAACATAGGCCTACTCTATTACCAGTGGCTTAAGCAAAATCAGACTTGACTAACAAAGGGTCAAAAATGGATGAATGGACGGACGTTCAAAAGCTTTCACAGTTGCAGATGATAAATGCATTTCTACAATAATTGAATGGATGGATACAAGGATAGATGGATAGACAGATATATACTTTTTCATACAGTGTCAGTTGCATACAAGCCCCTGGGCAGGATGCTTACATTTTAATGGATCATTTTTGGTTGTCTTAATGTTAACCACACATGGTAAGACCAACTCAAAAGCTCCCAGATTTGCAAGATATCTGTGTGGGAGTGGTACATGTCCAGAATTCTTACTGAAGCCTTAATTCGTTTAGAGCTTTTTGATAAACCACTGCTACACTACAACTTTCCATCACCCACACACAGCTTCGCCGACAACACTGTTTTACAAAGGTTTTACAAAAGAGTGATGATGGCAGTGGGTCAAGTTGTCCTTAAGTAGGCTACTGCTTCTATACTACTGCTGGAATGATGAATCCTGCACAGACCAGCATCGGTGGCATGATGTGATCTTTTCCACTGCAGACGTCCATGAAAATCGTTCAATTTAGTTTGCATTTACTGTATGTTGAAGTCAGAGCACTTACATCAAGAAATCAGAATCTGTAAATGATGATTAACAAGATGATTTGGAGGTGGCAGGCCAGTTAATTGGTCCCTGTGGCACAGGGTCAAAATCAGTGATATAGACGTTAATCGGGGGTTTTAATCAGAGCTGTCCGGGACGGCTGATTGCTTCAGCCTTTGGTGCAGTTCAACTACCCAAACTAAACTATAAAAAACACAAAACCTCTTACTTTCAGAAACATTCTGAACTATATAGGCCATAAAAAGCCATTTAAAAGCAGTAGGTAAAAACTGTGCTTTTCAGATATGAAATAATAATAATGTAATCCTGGGTCATCTTGTTTTATGTTTGTTCATACTTTACCTTGGGTAAGTAATTCATGTGTATTTATTTGGCATTGTAGTTTGGGGCTAAAAATAACCCTGTTCTCTAATAAAAGCTGTACTACCCTCCTGAAATGTTGTTTAACCCTAGGCTTACCCGGGGTTAAGCATTGTGTGAAGACTACCTGAAAGTTTAAAGGAACAGTTCACCCAAAAACGGAAATTTGCTGAAATTTTACTAACCCTTGTGGATTATTGTGATGTTTTTAATCAGCTGGTTGGTTGGACTCTCGTTCTGACAGAACCCATTCACTGCAGAAAATCCATTGGTGACCAAGTAATGCTAGATTTCTCCTGGTTTTTTTTTGGGGGGGGGGGTAATTATTACTTGTTCATAAGGCGTTTAGAGTTTTTGTGAATATTGTTGGGTAAGGTCAAAAAAGTGACAGCAATTATTCTTCACTTCACTAGTATTTATATTTTTATTTTACTGCTCATCCAACTACATTGTGGTTCCAAGTGTCCTATTTAATTTCTGTCACACGTTTTAACATTATTATAAACTCGCTAGATTGGAGCAATATTAATGTAGACAAGCTATTAGTCACACAATAGCTTATGTCATAAGCAGAACCCATTTTATGTAGGCTACGTTTGGGTGACCTCTCAGCGCAATGTGCGTTTTGAACAAGAGTTGATAAAAATAGTACTAAAAAACTTTTGAAACGGTCAGTTAAGTCATTTCAAAACCAGACCACACTCATTTATATATAATCTGCAGCAGTTTCTCACTGTCCACAGTTAGCACAATACGCGCATTAAAAGGCAAAATAATGCTTACCTGGTATGGCGAGGTTGGTAAGAGGGATACTGTGCAAGTTGTCCGGTAAACTTGACATCCAGTCCGCATAACGGAGTTCACTCTTCCCCTGAGACGAAGCCATGCCGTCGGTTCTGTGGTTCTGTGGCGTTCGGTGTCCGTGCTTCGCTCGGAGTGCTCTAGTATTCAGCGCCCGCGCGAGTTCACAGCGCAAGCATCACCACACCCCCGAGCCGGCGCGCGCCGCTCCTACTTCACAATTTCCCCAGCCTTCTGGAACAGCGTCTTTACAAACATACAGAAGCTCGTTGCATATTTGTCGTCTAAATTATTCCCTCCCATGTGTGTGCTGGGTGTGGGCGCCACTATAGACTCCAGCGCGCGCGCGGATTCTATTAATTCATTTGATGTTATCGAACAATTACTGTTTGTGCAGTACACACTCAACCTTTCACGCTGGATATTAACACGGTCGCTGTGTATTTTCATAAGTCTGAATTGTGAAGTGGCGTTAAGAACAAACGGTTGTTTGTGTAAACAGATGCATCACAAATGAAAAAACAACAGGCTTAAATTACCGAGCTTCCATAAATATTCTCAAAGAATTTGATAACACTGTACAAATATCCATTTAAAAGGAGATCTTAGTCAGAATGACAGTCTCGGTGACCATTCGCTTTCATTAGGCTGTTTGAAGAAAAGATACAGTGAAAGTATAGTGGCTGTAAGTCTCTAACATTCTCAAGTCTCTAACATCACCTTTTGTGTTCCACTGACAAAATTCAGTCACACAGCTTGAATGATATTTGACCCTGGACCACAAGAAGCAGGGTATATTTGTAGCAATAGCCAACAATACATTGTATGGGTCAAAATGATCGATTTTTCTTTTATGCCAAAAATCATTAGGATATTAAGTAAAGATCATGTTCCATGAAGATATTTTGTCAAATTCCTACCAAAAAAATATAAAAACTAGTAATATGCATTGCTAAGGACTTAATTTGGACAACTTTAAAGGTGATTTTCTCAATATTTTGAATTCTTTTGCACCCTCAGATTCCAGGTTTTCAAATAGTTGTATCTCAGTTGTATCCGAACAAACCATAGGCTACATCAATGGAATGCTTATTTATTCAGTTCAGTTGCTCAATTAAATTTTTTTTAAAAAGACCGTTATGACTGGTTTTGTGGTCCAGGGTCACATATAAGGATTTAGAAGAAGTTAATGGATATAAAAACACAATTAAGACGTTTTTTTGCTCAGGTCTTGAATACACATTTATTGCTTTGTACAAATAATATGTACACATTGTAGACAGAACATTTAAGACCTCCGACCTGTAAAGTTAAATTAGATGGGCAAATGGAAAATCTAAATATGAAATAACTGACTGTTCTTTTTAAAATAAACACAATACTTCCCGTTTAACCTATTGACAGTATTTTCTATTCAATACCTATTGACATTCTAACAAATCCATTTGAATTTGCATTTGAATAAACTGATATTGATAAGCTAAAACAACCATTCAGGCTATTGCACATTCATGGAAATCACTGAAACAGATGAAGATACTGTGATGACCTTGTTGGATATTTGTTGTTTTAAACATGCTTCAGTGAAATTTCCTCAGTTGAAGCCCTAAAAGGATTTGCATGGGGGATTTAACAAGTGTGTGGTTTCCATCAGCTGTCTAAACAGCCTTAAGCATTTTTCTAAAATCGTTAAATTTGCTGCATTGGTTTCAAGTTAGGAGAGACCTGTTAGGACAAAAAAAAAACAACAACAGGAAAATAAGCAGAAGTCAATATTATGACCTTGTATTCTAGCTAATGCTGTTAGTTTTCATTCAAGCAAATATTAGAGGGTTTTGTGTGTTGTGAAATGTCATAGTAGGCTATAGTGCATACAGTATGGTGCAAAGTGTTCAATATTATTACGTGTTTCTGTAATTCAATTGTGTCATTCACCTCAAAGTCAGTCCCTGTGCATTTCTTAATGTCATCTGGTATCAGACCCTCCCAAACCTCAATCAGGGTTAAACCTTTGTCCTTGTCCACATCGAATACCGCCTGGAGAAGAAAGGAAAACAATGTGACCATGACAGAAGTGCCATCAAATGTGCAGCCATGTGTAAGTGAACTCTTCTGACCTTGAGGGTGTGGTCGGCAATGTGGTGAAAAAAAACACAGAAAAAGGCACTTTTTTGTGATGTGATAAAATGAAAACAAGGTATCCAGAAAATCAAAGAACACACCGGAAAAATAGGAATAAAAAACAGCTAATTATTAGTGCAGTTTTTGCCATTTCTTTTATTGTGTTCATTCAGCTTGCAGTGATTAAATGGGCTCAAAACAGGTGAGCACATCATTAATATAACTTTATATTCTATTATTGTAATAATAATGCAATACGTAATACACAATGTTGTGTATACAGACATAAAAACACATTTGTTAGTCAAGACACGTACATGATTTAGTTCACAATGACCTGCAAGAGGTCAAGTGCATGCATTGTGCATGCTAAAGGCCATTATGAACCAAATCATGTATGTTCGCATGAAACCAGCAGCCTGTTGTTAAAGGGATAGTTCACCCAAAAATGAAAATTCTGTCATTAATTACTCACCCTCATGTCGTTCCAAACCTGTAAGACCTTAGTTTATCTTCGGAACACAAATTAAGATATTTTTGATGCATTCCAAGAGCTCTCTGACCATCCCATAGACAGCAAGGATCCTAACACGATCAAGGCTCAGAAACGTAGCAAGGAGATCGTTAAAATAATCCATGTGACATCAGTGGTTCAACCGTAATTTTACGAAGCTATGAGATACGCATGTAAGCTATGAGATACGCAACGTATGTACGCAGATACGCTTTGATCTGAACGTAAACAACGTATTCGCGTACATACGTTGCATACGTTGTTTACATATATGATACTCTCCATAATAGCGCTATAGGGAGGAGATGAATTGTTGAATAAAGTCGTTATAAAAAGTATTCTCATAGCTTCGTAAAATTACGGTTGAACCACTGATGTCACATGGATTATTTTAACGATCTCCTTGCTACATTTGAAGATACTGTGATGACCTTGTTGGATATTTGTTGTTTTAAACATGCTTCAGTGAAATTTCCTCAGTTGAAGCCCTAAAAGGATTTGCATGGGGGATTTAACAAGTGTGTGGTTTCCATCAGCTGTCTAAACAGCCTTAAGCATTTTTCTAAAATCGTTAAATTTGCTGCATTGGTTTCAAGTTAGGAGAGACCTGTTAGGACAAAAAAAAAACAACAACAGGAAAATAAGCAGAAGTCAATATTATGACCTTGTATTCTAGCTAATGCTGTTAGTTTTCATTCAAGCAAATATTAGAGGGTTTTGTGTGTTGTGAAATGTCATAGTAGGCTATAGTGCATACAGTATGGTGCAAAGTGTTCAATATTATTACGTGTTTCTGTAATTCAATTGTGTCATTCACCTCAAAGTCAGTCCCTGTGCATTTCTTAATGTCATCTGGTATCAGACCCTCCCAAACCTCAATCAGGGTTAAACCTTTGTCCTTGTCCACATCGAATACCGCCTGGAGAAGAAAGGAAAACAATGTGACCATGACAGAAGTGCCATCAAATGTGCAGCCATGTGTAAGTGAACTCTTCTGACCTTGAGGGTGTGGTCGGCAATGTGGTGAAAAAAAACACAGAAAAAGGCACTTTTTTGTGATGTGATAAAATGAAAACAAGGTATCCAGAAAATCAAAGAACACACCGGAAAAATAGGAATAAAAAACAGCTAATTATTAGTGCAGTTTTTGCCATTTCTTTTATTGTGTTCATTCAGCTTGCAGTGATTAAATGGGCTCAAAACAGGTGAGCACATCATTAATATAACTTTATATTCTATTATTGTAATAATAATGCAATACGTAATACACAATGTTGTGTATACAGACATAAAAACACATTTGTTAGTCAAGACACGTACATGATTTAGTTCACAATGACCTGCAAGAGGTCAAGTGCATGCATTGTGCATGCTAAAGGCCATTATGAACCAAATCATGTATGTTCGCATGAAACCAGCAGCCTGTTGTTAAAGGGATAGTTCACCCAAAAATGAAAATTCTGTCATT
This sequence comes from Sinocyclocheilus grahami, assembly GCF_001515645.1. Taxonomy (NCBI): domain Eukaryota; kingdom Metazoa; phylum Chordata; class Actinopteri; order Cypriniformes; family Cyprinidae; genus Sinocyclocheilus; species Sinocyclocheilus grahami. The sequence continues at coordinate 28,217 of NW_015506217.1, read as the reverse complement.
AATTACTCACCCTCATGTCGTTCCAAACCTGTAAGACCTTAGTTTATCTTCGGAACACAAATTAAGATATTTTTGATGCATTCCAAGAGCTCTCTGACCATCCCATAGACAGCAAGGATCCTAACACGATCAAGGCTCAGAAACGTAGCAAGGAGATCGTTAAAATAATCCATGTGACATCAGTGGTTCAACCGTAATTTTACGAAGCTATGAGATACGCATGTAAGCTATGAGATACGCAACGTATGTACGCAGATACGCTTTGATCTGAACGTAAACAACGTATTCGCGTACATACGTTGCATACGTTGTTTACATATATGATACTCTCCATAATAGCGCTATAGGGAGGAGATGAATTGTTGAATAAAGTCGTTATAAAAAGTATTCTCATAGCTTCGTAAAATTACGGTTGAACCACTGATGTCACATGGATTATTTTAACGATCTCCTTGCTACATTTCTGAGCCTTGATCGTGTTAGGATCCTTGCTGTCTATTGGAGGGTCAGAGAGCTCTTGAAATGCATCAAAAATATGTCAATTTGTGTTCCGAAGATGAACGAAGGCCGTAATTAATGACAGAATTTTCAATTTTGGGTGAACTATCCCTTTAATGTTCAATGTGACCCAGATCTAATGTTGCCGTAGTCTCATTTCACCCAATACCTGTGGAGCACAACCTGCCATGGGCAGCACGCTTGCTGTCGCTTTGCCTTGGGCCTGCTGTCTCTGCATCCTCTCTTCCACCTGAATGAGAGTCTCTAATTGCTGGAGGATTTGCTTGGATGTGTAACAATGTAGGCGATAGGATTAATCTACCTGCCAGAGATCCAGCCGTAAACTCTGACAGTCCAAAAAAAATTTTCTTTCCTCAGAGATATTGTATTGCATACTTGTTTATTTTTTTTTCAATAATCAGGGGAAAGCGAATTGAACAGTCAAACACGGCAAGATGGATGGCATAATCACATCACAGCTTGCCAGCAATATTTATATAAAACTTCCATCGCTGGAGATATGTGTGCTGCTGAGATGACAAGTAGCAAATTGGCTCAGAAAGCCATTCTTGGATTCATATGCATTCTAGGAAGCAAGTATGTTTGCCCTGTATTGGTTCTATTTCTAAGACAACACCTCATAATGAAAGCATCTTATCATAAAAATAAGTCCATGAACTAACATATGAACCACATACGTTAGGTTTGAATATTTTTGTGAGAGGTTCATAAAAGCAGCACTGCAAAAAATGAATCATGGGTCTTGTAATTTTCATTAAAAAAATTAAGGTGATAATTAAAATTATTGTGTATATTTCATTAAAGAAATTGTGATTCAGTGTTGTATAGAAATAATTGAGGACTTTTTACTAATAAAACCAAGAGATGTGTTTTCCTCATTTTTTTTAAAGGAAACTAGTTTTGGGGCTTGAATTGAGGAACTGATTAAACTAAAAAAAATTAAGGAAAGAAGGCTACCTATTTATTTTAAGAGAATTAGATCAATTTTGCAGTTTTATTTTAGAGGTGATTGTTAGTTCCCAGCATGCTTTGCATATGGCTGGATATGGAGAGTAATTTTTGAAATTTTTGAGTGAAGGGAAACATCTTGAGTGAAGGATTGCTCAGTGCAATCGTTACCATTGTGCAGAAGAGTAGAGCTTATGGTTATGGATACTACTCCTCTAAGGCATTAAGCCTTGTTCAATGAGCAGTAGCTTTGCTAATGCTAGTGCAGTACTTTCCAGTATTTCTCAAGTATTTTCCTACTTGAGCTGTTTGGCTGTATACAGTCTTTTAAATGTACAAAATAACTCAAAGTCAAATACAAACAGACCTCACTCAAAATCACAGACTTTTGAGAATCAACTTAAAATAAATGAGCACATTTCACTAATTATATTAAATTCATTGCGTCATAGATTAATTTAGGAGATTTCACATGATTTATTCAGGTAGATTCCATTAAAAAAATCAAACCTGGAAAAACTATTTTTACCATTAGCCTTGTTCAATGAGCAGTAGCTTTGCTAATGCTAGTGCAGTACTTTCCAGTATTTCTCAAGTATTTTCCTACTTGAGCTGTTTGGCTGTATACAGTCTTTTAAATGTACAAAATAACTCAAAGTCAAATACAAACAGACCTCACTCAAAATCACAGACTTTTGAGAATCAACTTAAAATAAATGAGCACATTTCACTAATTATATTAAATTCATTGCGTCATAGATTAATTTAGGAGATTTCACATGATTTATTCAGGTAGATTCCATTAAAAAAATCAAGCCTGGAAAAACTATTTTTACCATAATTTTTTTTTTAAGTAAATAGCTCGTTTCATTTTTTACAGTGAGCTTAAACCTTGTGTTTTTTGAGTGACTGTCTATATGTTTAGTCTCAGTGATGTGCAGTGCCTCAAAATAATACTAGTAATTTCAAAATTAATATCTTATTTTTCCTTCAAATTCTTTTAAATGCTTATGTTACCTAATTAAATCATGTAGAAAGATATTACTGAAACTTGGTTCAGTTTCAATTAGTTATCATTACTTAAAGCATTAGGAAGCCCAAACTAACAATGAAAAATACTTTTATGGCATTTATTCATTTTAGTTAATGATAATTTCTACATATATTAAAACATTTCTAATATTTCAAGTCGCTGTATTATAAATAAAACAGATATAATATCACAGTGCAAAAAATATACATTATCAATATACAGTATATCTATATATATATATATATATATATATATATATATATATATATATATATATATATATATATACATACAAAAGTCTGTTGTCAGTAGGATTTTTTTCATAAGAAATTAATACTTTTATTCAGCCAGGACACATTAAATTGATTAATGTGCCATTTAAGACACTTATAATGTAAAAAAAATAAATAAATAATAATAATATATAAGATTTCTATGTCAAAAATGCTGTTCTTTTAATATTCCATTCATCAAAGAATCCTTGAAAAATTCACAATGTTTTCAACATTAGTAATAATAATAAATGTTTCTTTAGCAATAAATTAGCATATTAGAATGATTTATGAAGGATCATGTGACACTGAAGACTGGAGTTATGATGCAGAAAATCTAGCTTTGCCAGAACAGAAAACAAAGACGCTTTTATATTTTTTTTCCCCAAAATTTTGTTAATTTTTTTATTTTGTTGACAAGAACCCTAAACCGACAAAATATTTTTTTTAAAATGTATTCGAAGAATGTTCTCAAGTTGAAATTATATTCAGTTCCTTATAATAAGTTCTAATAAGATCAAACAAAGCCACCAAGTATCAAGGAGATATTTGAATGCTAAACATGTTTCTTGAGCTATTAAAATGGCCTTGGGGTCTTGAAGAACATGAGGGTAAAAGAGCCGAAAGGTTCTTCTTACAAGCAAAGCGGCTGAAATCGGTCACTTGTCCACAGAATTTGTATTTTCTGTACAGTCAATGGCACGTAGTGCACTATATAGGGGACAGAGAAGGATTCAAACAGTGTAAATATGCTTTCCATTGAGGAAAAAAGTTTGGTTTCGCGCTGTGTCACTCTCACCACCGCACCGCACACACACTCTGCTCCGGTCCAGAGACACGATAGCACAGAGCGGATCACATGCGCGAGTCGGCGCAGACCACAAAATGTATGTTCTACACAGAACTCAATATTTTTAGCAATATGGATGATATTGTGGCTGGCATACCCTGTCAAATGCGGCTTTATGGAGCTCAACGGCTCTAGCCCAAGCTGTGATATAAACGAACGCTATTGGCTATTTTAAAAAGGGGCGGGGCTGCTTGATATGTCCCGCCCAGTCTTCCTGTTTCAGTTAAAAATGACGTCAACACAGAGTAACGCTGCGTGTTTCTAAGCATTTCAGGGGACCTTTAAAGCTCAGCTTGTTTGGCTGACAGACAGGGGTTGTGTTTAACAGCAGGGTAGCATGACAAATGCAGGCTGAACAGAAGGTGGTGGCAGTGTAGCTGGAGAGGTCTAACCTTTCCAAATGTTGACAGAATCCTTTCATTGGAAACCACGGTGTGTAATTGTTACAAAAGCAGACGCTGGCAAAGCATACAAAGAGAAACAGAAGACTAACAGGTAAGGAGAAGAGAAAGACTGCTGTGTATACAGTCCAGTGACACCGCTGGCGAGATGAGAGGTCGGCTCAACAAGTGCCAGCAGCAGTCCATAAAAACCAGCAGCTACTGTATGAACAGCTGCAGCAGTCAAGAGCCCCTGAACCATCTAGTAAGGCTCTTTGATGAGACTACAGCAAATCCTTAGTCTCCACCACCCAGCTCTCCGAATACAGGCCATGTGGCAGGGCTGATCATATTATTAGGTAACATTCACATTAAGGAGCTCTGGGTTTGAAAAAAAAAAAAAACAGTCGATATGTAATGTCACTCCGATCAGGAGATTTGATTAGGGTTGGCCCAATAATTGGATTTCCATTTTACACTGCTTATGTGGACAGAGAAGGATTCAAACAGTGTAAATATGCTTTCCATTGAGGAAAAAAGTTTGGTTTCGCGCTGTGTCACTCTCACCACCGCACCGCACACACACTCTGCTCCGGTCCAGAGACACGATAGCACAGAGCGGATCACATGCGCGAGTCGGCGCAGACCACAAAATGTATGTTCTACACAGAACTCAATATTTTTAGCAATATGGATGATATTGTGGCTGGCATACCCTGTCAAATGCGGCTTTATGGAGCTCAACGGCTCTAGCCCAAGCTGTGATATAAACGAACGCTATTGGCTATTTTAAAAAGGGGCGGGGCTGCTTGATATGTCCCGCCCAGTCTTCCTGTTTCAGTTAAAAATGACGTCAACACAGAGTAACGCTGCGTGTTTCTAAGCATTTCAGGGGACCTTTAAAGCTCAGCTTGTTTGGCTGACAGACAGGGGTTGTGTTTAACAGCAGGGTAGCATGACAAATGCAGGCTGAACAGAAGGTGGTGGCAGTGTAGCTGGAGAGGTCTAACCTTTCCAAATGTTGACAGAATCCTTTCATTGGAAACCACGGTGTGTAATTGTTACAAAAGCAGACGCTGGCAAAGCATACAAAGAGAAACAGAAGACTAACAGGTAAGGAGAAGAGAAAGACTGCTGTGTATACAGTCCAGTGACACCGCTGGCGAGATGAGAGGTCGGCTCAACAAGTGCCAGCAGCAGTCCATAAAAACCAGCAGCTACTGTATGAACAGCTGCAGCAGTCAAGAGCCCCTGAACCATCTAGTAAGGCTCTTTGATGAGACTACAGCAAATCCTTAGTCTCCACCACCCAGCTCTCCGAATACAGGCCATGTGGCAGGTCTGATCATATTATTAGGTAACATTCACATTATGGAGCTCTGGGTTTGAAAAAAAAAAAAAACAGTCGATATGTAATGGCACTCCGATCAGGAGATTTGATTAGGGTTGGCCCAATAATTGGATTTCCATTTTACACTGCTTATGTGCAGTTTCATAACAATTCGTCATGTCTCCTTATGTCTTTGCACATGCGTTAAGAGAAAAGAGCAAAGCCATTTTTACAGCTTTCCACTGTGGCGACTGAAGTTTTATCCGAGGCTGATTTGGTATATTGATGAAGTGATAAGCTGCTGAATAGATTGCATTTATTCTTTACCAACAGAGTCTGATTAGACACGGTGAGGGCTGTTGATTAAAGTAGTCTCCTATGTTAAAAAGATCAAATCAATGGCTCTTGTAAATCAAAACCCACCTTTTCTGTGATTATACGGTCCACACACTGTTTTCCAGTCAGAGGCAGATTGCACTTCTCCAGAATCTTGTGTTTGCCACCCTAGAAAATATGTAACAAAACAAAGACTATAAAATATAATGTAGAATATTTAATATTTAAAATATACTATGTTTCATTAGCACAAGAAAACAAGGAATTCAACAAATAAAATGTCTTTTGACCCATATTAGTTTTAAATATATAATATTAGAATTATAATATATATTAATACATATTACTGAGGACTGTCTGAGGGTAGGATGAATTTTACAGTGGGGTAATTTTGGTGCAGTAGCACGAGATCAATTCAAACTTTGAATTGAATAAAAAATGACAAGTAAGCAGTCAGTAATAAAATAAGAACAAATAAAGAAATTAATAATGATAGCACAAATAAAAAATAACGACAGGCCTTCGAATTAAATAAATTGCTTTTTAGTTTTTCAGGTAGGTCTAACAGTAGGGTTAAGATATTTAAATTTTTTTAGTTTTTTTTACCAATTATCCAAATAATGTTTAGTCCTAGAAAGCTATTATTATCAGAACTCGCGAGCATAACATAGCGGTTAGCAGATCAATGAATGAGAGGGCAGCGTTACCAGAGTTACCAATTTACCACACCATGTTACAACACAGTAGGGCTATTGCAGACAGAAACAATACTGTACTACATCAATGTTTCCTGTCGGCTCGATTTTTGAGTGGACTTTGCTGTTCCGATGAGCATGAACGGTATACGAGTGGAGCGACTGAGCGGAGCGCACACACATAGAGCGGGATAATACGCAGAGCGTCACACCACGTCAAAGTGAAACCTGAACGGTGAACTCATTTTTGGCAGCCGAAATTTCGGTGCATCTCTAATTATTGGCGACATCAGAAATGGATATTATATAATAGATGCTTTTTTGAACATTTTAGCAATTTAAAAATATTAAAAAAGGATTTTTTTTACACGGCACCCCTGCTCTCGACAGACGGCACCCCGGTTGGGAAACACTGCATTAGAGCATTCTGGTGTTCTTCCATAAAATAACGTAATACAATAATATTAGTATAAATAATATAATATAATATTTGACAATATTATAATATATATTTAATATATTATATGAAATGAATTATTAGTGATTAATAATATAACAATAAGTAGTTATAGTAGTAATATTATAAATAATATAATAAGTTATTATACGTAATATAATTTCTTACATATGATATATTAAATATAACTTATTTACAATAAATATTAAATATGCACACATAATATTTATTTAATATTTATTATATTCAAGTATGATCATTCAAATAGTTATAATATAAATACATAAACATTATCAATAAATTGTTCCCATTTTAACCCATTTACACATTAATTTTTTCAGAAATACTCCATGTGTTTTGTATCTAATTACATGCTTATTATGACTTTTTTTTTTTTAGAAAAACATCTATTGAACAGGAATTTATTTGCACTACATTCCATTTGTAGTGGCTCTTGATGCGCTGACGCCAGCCTCAGTCCACTCCTTGTGAAGCTCACCCAAATTCTTGCTGGTGCACCTTTTCCTTCCACTCAACTTTTTATTTTTATGCTTGGATACAGCACTCTGTGAACAACCAGCTTCATTAGCAAAGAACTTTTGTGGCTTACCCTCCTTGTGGAGGGTGTCAATGACTGTCTTCTGGACATCTGTCAAGTCAGCAGTCTTCCCCATGATTGTGTAGCCTACTGACCCAGACTGAGAGACCATTTAAAGGCTCAGGAAACCTTTGCAGGTGTTTTGAGGTAATTAGCTGATTAGGGTGTGACACCATGACTTTCCAATATTGAACTTTTTCACAATATTCAAATTTTCTGAGACA
>NW_015506217.1:7101-20562 GCF_001515645.1 Sinocyclocheilus grahami | reverse complement strand
TATATATATATATATATATATATATATATACACACAGGTACATCTCAAAAAATTATCTAAAAAAATTTGAATATATATAATATATATATAACAAAATATAAAAAAATATATATTAACAAAAACATTTATTTTTATGTTTTACACACTGAAAAAATAACAGCATACAAATTTGGAAAAACATGAGGGCGAGTAAATAATGACAGAATGTTCATTTGTGAGTAACTATCCTTTAAGATTGCAAAAACGTGTAGCATACACAGTTGACACGGGGTGTATGCATTCCACTGTCTGCACAGCTGAAAGCTTCTCAGAATACTGATGCCTCTCCAACTGTCTGCTTAGGGAAAAGAGATTCTGTCACTCACGGGAAATAATGATGCCCTTCTCGCAGGGAATACGTGCCATGCAATGTGACTCAATAAGAATCTGTTCATTAAAACTGATTGATGCAATCATCACTTGCTTCTACATTTAAAACAAAACTACTTGGAGGAATTACAAGAAACACCGAAGAAATACCTTCATAACATAATGCTCAACGCAACTTATTCTGTTCATATAACATATCTTTGAGAGCTGATTTGCCAGCGTCTCAAGAGAAAGAAACATCACTTATATTACTTTTTAAAGTAGCTTCCCAAACAGTGCTGACATTTTAAAAAACCAGGGTATGAATTGGGATTTCAGGAGTGGGGAAAGTTTTCAAACTGAGTTGTGGTTCTAGTGACTTAGGAAAAGTCGTGGATGACATGGATAAATATACAAATATGACACGAGTGGTCCTTGGTTCTAAAGTTCACTTTTAATAAGTCAAGCAACTTCTAATAATTATCTCTTTGATGAATAGACAGTTAATTTATTTTTTTTATTTGCTACTTTTTTAAATTTTTGGTTACACGTTATTTTAAGGTCCTTGTTACAGTTTAATTATACATTTAAGTACTGAGTAATATTAATGAACTACATGTATTTACTATATGGTTAGTGTTACTTTTGTCACGAATCCGGTCTATGGACTTCCGTTTGTTCACCACCAGAGATCACTATCCACCACATGGACTCTCATACTACACAGACTGTTACATGTCACCCCAGACTACATTTCCCATGTTTCATTTCACTGATTACCTGTCACCAATCACACAGACTATAGAACACCCATTTACATGCTCTTCCGGGCCGAGTATTGTTAGCATTTATCTCTGCTTAGCGATAGCTACTACGGAGCCATTCCTGGTATTTTAGTCCTGTCATGTCTCGCCTGTTTAGTCTAGTTGTGTTTTCGGATATCTTGCCTTTCTTTGGATTTTTCTTTGACCCTCGCCTGAACTATTGCCTGTGTTTCAGATTACCCCTTTGGATTACCCTGTTTGGACATTGTTCGCCAGAGATCGACCACACCCGTTTACTAGACTACTCTTTTGTCTTGCCCATGATATGCCTGTTTGTCAGTGTCTGACCCTTGCCTGTTTTGAAACCACATTGTGAAATAAAGCTCTGCAGATGCACCTCTGTCACTTTCTCCGTAACAGAATACTCAGCCCCACGAGGATCCAGCGGCTTTTCTATTGGACACTGGCCAGGTATGGACACCGCAAGATTATTATTAGCTCTCAAACAAGGCACACAATCGCTCAAGGTCTATATTCAGGAATATCTTGACATTACTTATTATTCTGATTTGCCAGACTGTCTCTTGATAGACTTTTTTTGTGATGGCATTAATGAACCACTGAAGTCTAAACTCATTTATGAGGGTCCCCGTTCATCACTCAGTCAGTTCATGGACCATGCATTACCGTTAGTCAGTTCTTCGCTCACTGTGGGTGTCTCGGAGGAAGAACGCGACACCGCGACTGTGCCTGTAATAGCGGCTACAGAACTCAGTCACAAGCTCCGGGACATTCCAGTTTAATGATCACTACTCCAGTTATTCGTTCTGCATGTGTAATGGCGGTGACAGTGACGCCCGTACCTTTAATGTCGTGACAGCAGAACTCCGTTCTGTCACTGCTGCCATTCCTGAGTCAAGTCAAGTCACAGCTGATCGTCCAGAGTCTCATCGCGTCACAGTTGATCGTCCAGAGTCTCATCGCATCACAGTTGATCATCCAGAATCTCATCGCATCACAGTTGATCGTCCAGAGTCTCATCGCGTCACAGCTGATCGTCCAGAGTCTCATCACGTCTTGCCTGTCTTTGGATTTTTCTCTTGCCTTGCTCTGTTTGGACTCTGTTTGACCCTCGCCTGAACTATTGCCTGTGTTTCAGAATACCCCTTTGGATTCCCCTGTTTGGGCATTGTTTGCCAGAGATCGACCACACTTGTTTACTGGACTACTCTTTTGTCTTGCCCATGATATGCCTGTTTGCCAGTGTCCGACCTTTGCCTCGTCACAGCTGATCGTCCAGAGTCTCATCGCGTCACAGTTGATCGTCCAGAGTCTCATCGCGTCACAGCTGATCGTCCAGAGTCTCATCACGTCTTGCCTGTCTTTGGATTTTTCTCTTGCCTTGCTCTGTTTGGACTCTGTTTGACCCTCGCCTGAACTATTGCCTGTGTTTCAGAATACCCCTTTGGATTACCCTGTTTGGGCATTGTTTGCCAGAGATCGACCACACTTGTTTACTGGACTACTCTTTTGTCTTGCCCATGATATGCCTGTTTGCCAGTGTCCGACCTTTGCCTGTTTTGAAACCACGTTGTGAAATAAATCTCTGCAGATGGATCCAAACGCCTCTGTCACTTTCTCCGTAACAATTTGCATGTAATTATGCATAATTTATTGTTATTATAATAGTAAGTACATGCAACATGTGCAACAAGGACACCTTAAAATAAAGTGTTACCAAACTTTTTGTGTACTGGATCAAAATGGAATGGAATTTATTTTCTTATTTAATTCAAAGATCCAGAGACATCATTCTGGGTCATTCTGGCCCAATTCAACCACAGAACACTTTACCATGTGTCACTCCGCTTGTCTGCATTCCAGAACTATCTGCGACATGCAAAACTTGATCATTTGGCTTCTTTTGGAATTATTTTCATTAGCAAAGTACAAACAAACAAATGGCCATGTTGTGTCTGAAATGCAAATTATATAAAATTTGTGTTATTGAGCAGCTGCTAACAAGCCAGTATAACACATATGATTACACCTACCTTAGCTGAGTGCTCCATTGTAACAACAACTTTAGTTCCAGCACTGGCCACTAGATCCATAGCCCCACCCATGCCCTTCACCATCTTACCCTGAAGGGAAACATACAAATAAAGATGTTGCAAGACATGAGCAACACATGCATGTAAATCAAAACACATTTTTGCTTTACAAACACACAATATTTCAGGTTGTAGGAAACAATTGAGAGTTAAGCAATTCAAATGAAATCCTACAGTGGTCTATGTGTTTTAGTTCAATTCGAGGAGCACAGGAGAGCTCAGTCAGGTAGGAATTTCAAGCAGTGTTGTTATTGTTAACTAAAACTAATAAAAACAATTTTCATTAACTGAAATAAAGATGAAATATAATCAAATATAAGAATTAGATGAAAACGTAGTTTTTAGTACTCAAATAAGTTGGAGTACTAAAATTACTAAAAATAAAACTAGAAATAATTATAATTATAATAAAATGAAAAATCACATATTATTCAAAGTTAAAATAAAACAAAAATTATATTAAAATTAAATAAAAAACTAATTAAAAATATTCATAAATACTGTAATAATACAAAAATAATACTGATTTCAAGAGTGTGGTCATTTCATGACTTGATAAAATCACTTACATCAGAGTGTAACATGTTGATAAAGTACAAAAAAAAACTTATTTTCTTCAGATGTGTGTGGTTTTTAACATTCAATATTTCTTTAATTGGCACATTTTTGTTATATTTGTCTTTTTATTAAAGCAATTAAAAACTAATTTTATTTCCAAATTAGTTTTAAGCAATAATAATAACAGCAATCCAATTGTGACATTGTACATTATTCACTGAAATTAATCTTGAGGTGGTTGCTGTTCCCAGCCCTACATATGGCTTTCCTACAACTTAATAACAATAGAAAAAACAAAAGTATTGCCAAAGGGTGATGTAAGCTTTCATTGAGTTTCCATCTTCAAAAACGGTTCACAAATCATTTATCGTATATGGACATGAAACTCGAACTGTCATTTGTCAGATGAAGAATAATAATGCATTAACCGATTGAAAATGGTCCAAGAGTCTATCTCAAAACCACAAAGAGCAAATCAATCAATCAACCATCAAGCTCTCATCATCACTGCAAAGGGCTCTTAACACAGAGAGCTTGACAAGCATGCAAATAAATAACAGGAAGCAAAGTGGAAAGAAAGGGTCCAAGTGCAGACACTTGGGCTTTTTTCTTCTTCATTTATGCAGGCTTTGAAGGAGGCACATTCTGGAAGGAGAGGTGCTTACACGTTGGGGAAGTGCCACATGGAAGTGCTGTGTGGGTGTGTGTATATATATGTGTTGAGGGGATATTTAACATGGAGAAAAAAAGTGCAACTTTAGTGGACAGCAGACTGAGAGTTTCCATGACAACTTATCAAATATTTCCCCTGTAAATCACACTATCCTTGCTTTTCATGCCTGCTGATGAAGATGAGAAATTATGCCCTTCACTTCAGGCGAGTTCCTTTTGTCAGTTTGCATCCTTATCCGCTCCTGTAAATTCATTCTCTCCTACACAAACCGGCTGGACATTTAAATGAGTGGCAATTCAACGGTGACTAGCGTTGAAATTCCGTTTCCTAGACAACAATTGAAGTGCCAGTGACAGTGTAACTAAAGGCTGTAGTTTAACAGAGCCGAACAACTGCAGACAATTGTATAATGCTGTATCACATCTTATGAAGTCTGTGAACTTTAGGGTATTACACTCCATGTTCTTTTTTTAATCAATTAACCAGAAACATAACATTTTGGCATGGTGGCTTTCCTCTGTGCAGCGTGTTAGCCGCTGACACTTCTCCCTAATTAATATCAAGAAACTGGTTTCAGGGAACCTTGAAGCACAAATTTGGCCAAAAACTAAAACAAACAAAAAAAGTAGTTAAATGAAATTTATTTCATCATTGACTCATTTCCAAATCTGTAAGACTGTACAGGCTTGGAAAATAATAAGTAAAGAGGGAATGGTAAATTTTGGGTGAACTCTCCCTTTAAGCAAATTAAAAATAACACAAGGAAAATTGTATTTAAAACAATATATAGAAAATTAAACATTTAATTATATATACATAGTTAATGTAGACAGCATCCGAGACATCTTTCATTAAGAATGCAATCCTAGAATGCACTTCAACAAGATCCATTAAGAAATGTTCATTATAAATATACTTACTATATTTACAATAAGATATTATGAATATTATTAATAAGTAAGGAATATTTGACAGCAGGCCACTGAATTATTAGCAAATAATGCACACCTGAGATGATGATGCTGCCACGACGTGAAGCATTGGCTTTACGTACATAATAAAATGTAACTTTGTGGCAAAAACATTATTATTATTATTACCAATATTTAAAAAACAGTTGAGTGCATTTTTCAGGATTCTTTGATGAATAGAAAGATCCAAAGATCAGCATTTATCTGTAATAAAATGCTGTACATTTGGGGGGGGGGGGATTATAGAAATTAATACTTTCATTTAGCAAGGATGCTTTAAATTGATCAAAAGTGATGATAAAGACATTTATAATATTGCAAAAGATTTCTATTATTTCAGATAAATGCTGTTCTTCTGAACTTTCTATTCATCAAAGGACCCTGAAAAAAATTCTACTCAGCTGTTTTCAACACATTAATAATAATAAATGCCTTTTGAGCAGCGAGTAAGAATATTAGAATGATTTCTGAAGGCTGTGACTGGGGTAATGGTGCTAAAAATTCAGCTTTAAAATCACAGGAATAAATTACATTTTAAAATATATTCAAATAGAAAAAAAGCCATTTTAAATAGTAAAACAACATTTGGGGGGGGGGGGATTATAGAAATTAATACTTTCATTTAGCAAGGATGCTTTAAATTGATCAAAAGTGATGATAAAGACATTTATAATATTGCAAAAGATTTCTATTATTTCAGATAAATGCTGTTCTTCTGAACTTTCTATTCATCAAAGGACCCTGAAAAAAATTCTACTCAGCTGTTTTCAACACATTAATAATAATAAATGCCTTTTGAGCAGCGAGTAAGAATATTAGAATGATTTCTGAAGGCTGTGACTGGGGTAATGGTGCTAAAAATTCAGCTTTAAAATCACAGGAATAAATTACATTTTAAAATATATTCAAATAGAAAAAAAGCCATTTTAAATAGTAAAACAAATTCACAATTTTACTGTTTTTGCTGTACTTTGTATTAAATCAATGCAGGTTTGGTGAGCAGAAGAGACTTATAAAAAAAAAAAAAACATAAAAAATCTTATTGTTCAAAAACTTTTGACCGGTATTGTATATGTACATATGCATACATTTTGGGTGTTTTTATTTTTATTTTTTATAATTAAGTGTACTAAGTTAACGTTAAATTGAAAGCCCTAAAACATATAAGAGAGAACAAGATTCATGCAGAATAGTGAGCAGAGACTGAGCAACTTCTGTGTCCTTAAGTTGCATCAGGTAATGGGTAATTTGATGTGGACTATAATTTTGTGTCTGGGCTTGCTGAAAGGCTGTATGAGAGCCATTTCTGAGTGAGGGTCAAGAGTTAGAGTCCCAACCAAGGTTTGTGCACATGAATCACATCTTTTTAACAAGAGTGTGTGGGTGTTAGGATGTAGAAACAAGTGGGACTATTTCATTTCATCTCCCCCATTTTTTGCATCAGCGTTGTACATTATAATTAAAGACACAGCATGACTATACAGCGAGGAATGGCTGTATTTTCCTTCTTCTTGTGCATAAAAAAAAGAGAGATAACACCACTTCACCATAAAAAAAACACCAAAAGCTTTCCTTTACCAATGAACGCCAACCAGCTCTTCTGAGAGCTCAAGACTGATGTACATTTGTTTTTGGATTAAGCTGTTCTGGAACATTATGAATGCTAATTCAAAATCCCCATTACCAACGCTTCAGGGGCATTTTCTCCTAGGACGCAAGCGCATCCTCAAAATAATTTGGATGAGAAAACAATCAACAGTACAAAAATAAAATTAAACATGAAAGGTCAGAGTCGCCATTCACAAAGCACGTGTGGACGTGGGCAGCGGAAAAAAAGGTCCTTTTTTTTAAACTTGAGTGCAAAGTCAATAGAACTTCAGCCATGCACAAAATGCTGCAAACGACGTGCAAGATGTGTGCATAATAGACAAACGTGTCTATCTAGTGCATGTTATGCTGAAAAAAGCTGAAAAATCTACCAAGACCAGTGCAAATTACCGTCTGCTTTAAGACATGCTTTTTTGGGAGTTAAATAACTGCGCAAATACCAGTAATTTGACGAGCACAAACTTAACCTTTCCCCATATGACGACATAAAGGGAAGATTCCAGAATGGGCCATCTGAGCTTTCATTTTCTCAAAGGCGAAGCAGGATACCCAGGGCTCGGTTTACACCTATCGTCATTTCTAGCCACTGGGGGACCGTAGGCAGGCTAGGGGAACTCATATTAATGATAAAAAACCTCATAAAGTGAAATTTTCATGCCATGGGACCTTTAAATTAAATATTAACCTTCATACCTGTCGCCATCATAACACCTGTGGTGTTTACAGGGGATTTGTTGACTAATGGCCCAAAAAGTGAAGATTAATAATAACAGCTGAACACCAGTTTCCTATAAATAATAGTTCATACTGTAATCTGGCACACCCTGACACAACTCTTCCGCTTTTTATTGTTACCAGTCCGCTGTTGAAGATGCTAAGACTATTTGATGTAGCATGTCTTCATCATCATTTGGGATGCTGTGGAGAGGGAGAGCTGCTATCAGCCGATGAGCAGATGGAAGAGGAGAGGTCTTATATGAGTCTTACAGCTACAGGCCCTCTGGCTACATTACAGTCTGTTGTCCCTTTAGTCTTGAGAGGTGGCCGGGGAGCCCACAGTATTTTGAGGGATTATTGTAATTAGTCTGCCAGGCTTGTCTGATTCATTAAGAGTTTAAAGGCTAAAGGCAGCTTAGAACAGCACACTCTAGTGCTGCATGCAAACCTATTTATGTTTGATAATGTGCCCTGATGGCGCCACAGACAGCTACTGACCTAAACATACCATCATGGGAGAATATGGACTTTACAGGTCTGTTGTATTTAGGTTAAATTTGCATTACATTTACATTGTACACTTCCCTAGAAATCGACCCATGAACTTGCCGTTGCTAATGCGCCACTGTTTAAGCTAGTGGAATGCTTTATGTTTCTGACTGAAAAGAGTCAGACATATGTAAATAAATGTGTAAAAGTATAAATGGATCTAAAATTACCTTTTGGTAAAGGCTATTCAAGTTTAGATCAAATACTTTGTATAACTATTGTGTACAAATACATCCTTAGCCTTTGTACATAATGTGTTATGGATTGGCAGTTTTCTTTTTCCAGTATGTAAATGTTAGAAAGCCTGAGATTTCTGAAATGTCCAGTAAAAAAATAAAATATAAAATAAAATAAATCACAACATAGTCTTATTGAAATAAATAAAAAATAAATTATATTAGTAAATAAAATAATTGTATAATTTATTAGAATACACCAGGGATTCTCAAATCTGGCCCACGAGATCCACTTTCCTGCACAGTTTAGCTCTAACCCTAATCAAACACACCTGAGCATGCTAATCAATGTCTTCAGGATCATTAGAAAATCACAGGTAGCTGAGTTTGTTCAGGGTTGGAGCTAAACTCTGCAGCGCATTGGCCCTCCAGGGCAAGATTTGAGGAACCCTGGAATACACCATAAGGCAACATATATTCCAAACCTTGAAATAAAATAAAATAAAAACTGGTCAACATAGTTTTAACAAAAAAAAACATTTCTACTTATTATCAATAAATAATATAATTTTATATACTGGAACACATAATAAAATAACATATAACATATTTCTCCCTGGCACCCATTGAAGTTCCATTATAAGAGGGTAGAAATGGTAAAGCAAGGCACTCAAATGGTAAACCAAAGCACTTGCAACACACCAAGTTCATGTGTTTGATTCTCAGGGAGCACACAAAGTGATAAAGTGTACACTCTGAATGCTATGTTGCTGTCGCTTTGGATAAAAGCCTCTGACAAATGCATTAATTTAAATGTTATCAGCTCACTAATCCATATCTTCGGCATCTTAGACACATTAAGTAGCACATCTTTCATGAGCGTAATCTCTGCATTTCAATGTATGCTTCACATTTTACCCTTACCAAAGTGCAAGTGAGGAGATTTGAGGGGAAAAAAGAAACACAAAAACGAGGCAAGGAGGGGGGGGAGGAGCACTGAAAGCAGAGTGCATCTCATGGTCCATGTGTGCCAGTTTGCGAGAAATAACCTTCAACCAAACTCGATAAGCGAGACGCGCAGAGGGCCAGGAGGCTGGGAGGCATCAGTCAGTGACAGGGCGAGGGACCTGGAGAACTATAAATAACTCTGCAGTGGTGTCTGCATGCAGGGCACCTGTGTATCAACAGTCCCTCAACTGACAGCAGGACCAGGCGACACAGGCGACAGCCAGCAGAAAAACGGCTCCAAAAAACCACAGCCAACATTGACTCTCATTAAGCCTAGGAAGCCCTTTTGTGAACCTAGAGGGAAGCAATGACTTTGGATTTAGGACAATAGCAGGCTAACTGATGCGCAGACAATACTTGGATGACTGTAAGAAAGAATTACACTGAACAATGTGGGTCTAATTAACTGGAGTCCATGTTAGCTCACTGGCTATTGTACATTTCAACTGTTGAGATTTACGTTGTGGTTTTTAATTGTAGTGGTTCTCAACCAGTGTTCATTTCATTGACGAATAATTTTCATCATAATTTTCGTCAACGACAACTTTTTTTAACCGACGACAACGAGACGATAACGAACTAAAACTCTTTTTGAATGACAAAAACTATGATGTAAATCTATTGACATTTTCGTCAACGAATAAAAACGAGACAGAAACATTAGGGAGGGACGATTTGGGAAGAGATTCATTCAGAACGAATCTGCTGCATAGTTCGGAGGTTAGATGCGTTCATATGAACCGGCGGGACATAAGCTAACATACACTTGCTGCACGTCGCATAAAATGTTAAAAAATGTTAATATGTGGGAGTAAGAGAAGAGCAGACATATGGATAAATCTGACGACGCAAGAGAGAACTCAATTCGGTTCGGTTTTCTGAGCGCAGACATTGAAGCATACACACAGAAAGCGCCTCTCACAGCTCGCGACTACTCTTTCGCTTCACATGAACGGAGAATCACACACAAAATAATGTCGAATTGTCCGTTTTGACGAGTATTCACGTAAACACAGTTGATTACGTCTTAAGTGAACGTAAACAGTAGGGAAAACGTGTATCAGTACATTGCATCCATTGCAGCTGTGCATTCGGTTTTAAAGGGATAGCAGTCTAATTTAGTTGCTATTGTCCGAGTCATTGATGTTAATCAAGCAACAAAAGAGAGACAGAAAATCACACACTGCTTTTGACTGAAAAACTTTAGTAGCCCTAAAGATTAATCTAATCTAAATTTATTTATAGAAATAAATATGTCTGCTTGAAAGAATGAAGAATATGGTAAACAAGTTGCTATAAAGAATGCATAATTAGCCTATAAAACCATTGGTATTTCATTCAAAAGAAGACCATGTTCTTGTTCTTTATGAGAAGTGGTTTTATTTAATTTTAGCATAAAGGCATGTTGTGTCACCGCCGTTAAATCTGTGTCTATCATGATAAAACCTTAATATCAAACCTATATAATGAGTTTGGAAATTTTAGAGAAATGCTTAATAAATGCACTGTAACTAAACCCATTAGATTTTAGCCGACTGAATTTACTGTAGATTTAGTAGACTAAAACTAAAAACAATTTAGATGACTAAAATATGACTAAAACTAAATGGCATTTTAGTCAAAAGACTATGACTAAAACTAAACCAAAATTTGCTGTCAAAATTAACACTGATCTCAACTCATGGATCGTGACCCAAAAAAATACAGATTAAATCTGGATTAGCTTTTGGTCTAGCTAATACAGACCAAAATTGTTATGCACGTTTGCACTTCCATGTTACATTATGAATTAAACTCTTCATGGGTTTGTACAAGCGCTACCTGAGTGACGACTTCTTTTTTCTGCTTGAAAGGGGACGGTAACAGGCGTAGAATGAGACCATACATCTGTATTTGTGCTCCTCAGAGAACATCATCTTCTACATAAATCATTTCTGATTTCATGCTGGGAGTTCTGTCATTAGCTGTTCAGTGATTTCCATAAAACAAAAGGAAAGCTCTCGAGTTAATTTCAGTGGGAGACTGAAGAATGAATGCAGATGGAAAGAAGGGAAAGAATTGGAGTTGGGCTATGATGGTCTTGAAGTTCAGTTTGATTCAGCAATGAATGCGTGCATGATGAAACTATGGATAAGGTTTTACCTTGTACACGTGCCTTAAAATACTTAAGAAGGACACAACTATAAGCAATTAAAAACATACAGTATCTGCAAAACAACAACATGTTTTGTGTGCGAGACACAAATGGCTGGATTGAAGCAAGTGAAATTTTACACAAATCTGGTTTCAGCTTCACTATTATTGTTCAAAGTCAGTTGTACTGACGTATGTATAAATAAGGAAATGAAGCTGTGAACTTGCCGGAATCATCCAGTTGGCCAGATCTCCATTCTTGGATACCTGCATGGCTCCTAACATGGTCAAGTTGATATGACCCCTAGAGGAAACAAAAAAAAATGAATCAATCCAACAATGGCAAAACTGCCATTATGCTGAAATTTCATGGGGGAAAAAAAGGTCTATTGCCTGTTGTTAAAAGTATAGCAATGTATGAAGCACAGCTCAGACAGAAGTCACTTTCAAATAGGGCTGTCGCGTTTTGTCGATTTTATTCGACTATTCGATTTTTTAAAATCCTCGACTTCATTTTGCTCGAGTCGACTAACCGGCAAAATACCGGAAGTGGCGCATTTCACGGACGATAATCCATAAAACACATTATTAGACATAATTAAGCATAATTGTGAATTCACAAACGCTATACGATTTAATAAAATAATTATATGCGATGCAGTTCTAATACAGTATATGCGCTTTAATTATTTACATGCGTGTAGGTTAAGTACGTGCGTCACACTGCTGCTCTGTTCACAGTAGTTCCACAGGAACTGTTTTCATTTACATGTGGAGCGTCTTAAACTCCATCTCTGCATGTTGTTGTGAGTTTGGGCTTATTATAACGTTCATCTGGGAACGCAACGTGCTCCATTTCATCAGATTTGTAAGCTAAATCATTTAGAAATCTAGCAAACTCAGGAGAATACATTGCGGTTTCAAAATAAAAGCTCAAACCCTCACTCTGAGTTTACAAGTTTTGATGTCCACATATTCATTTAATTACAGTGGCTATAGCATTTCTGTCCTAAAGAAATGGCCAAATGTTAAAGATTAAGTGGACACTTGAATGAAATGGTGCTTGGTCAATGTTAAACAAGGATTACATAGATTGCACAGCAATGTAAAACAGCAAAATAACATTTCTGGTAAATACTCCTTTAATAAAAAGTGTTTTTTGATTATTATTTTATTATTAGTAGACTAGAACACGTGGATATGTTGTCATTTCTTACACTATAATACTGAACTTTGATTTCAGTGATTTGGACTATGAGATGGACACTTCCTTCTTGCACTCTATGTTGCACTTTACTTTTGCTTTAAAAAAAGAATTTCATAGAAATTTGGATTTCATTTGGTTTAATTAAATATAGTTTAATAAAATATTCTTAAGTAAAATTGTTGATTTTTTGCGGGAAATTAATTGTTTAGATTAATCGATCAAGCGACAAATTAGTCGACAGATTAATCGAAATAAAAATAGTCATTAGTGGCAGCACTACTTTCAAACCAAGCAGCTTTCTGTTGGTCAATGAGGTGAATTAGCGTGAGCAACTAAACCTTTTTTGATATTTGCATTTGGAAATCTTTTGCTCATAAACAATTCCAGCTTCCTATATTTACTGGATTTTGTCCATGAAAATTCACTGAGCAATGTTAAATGTGACCATGTCTTTATTTGCCAATACAATGTTTAAATATTTAACAGATTCAGAGACCAAACCGTATACTCCTATGTTTGGTGTCACTACAACCCTCTACGGACACCTCGGCAATTGAATCGCCATTGGCTAGTACAATTTTTAGTTTATTCGCCAGACTGATATATATATATATATATATATATATATATATACA
>NW_015506217.1:2186-2694 GCF_001515645.1 Sinocyclocheilus grahami | reverse complement strand
ATACTGAACTTTGATTTCAGTGATTTGGACTATGAGATGGACACTTCCTTCTTGCACTCTATGTTGCACTTTACTTTTGCTTTAAAAAAAGAATTTCATAGAAATTTGGATTTCATTTGGTTTAATTAAATATAGTTTAATAAAATATTCTTAAGTAAAATTGTTGATTTTTTGCGGGAAATTAATTGTTTAGATTAATCGATCAAGCGACAAATTAGTCGACAGATTAATCGAAATAAAAATAGTCATTAGTGGCAGCACTACTTTCAAACCAAGCAGCTTTCTGTTGGTCAATGAGGTGAATTAGCGTGAGCAACTAAACCTTTTTTGATATTTGCATTTGGAAATCTTTTGCTCATAAACAATTCCAGCTTCCTATATTTACTGGATTTTGTCCATGATGAGCAATGGAGCAATGTTAAATGTGACCATGTCTTTATTTGCCAATACAATGTTTAAATATTTAACAGATTCAGAGACATACTCCTATTCTCCTATGTTTGGTGTC
>NW_015506217.1:0-2073 GCF_001515645.1 Sinocyclocheilus grahami | reverse complement strand
ATTTTACCGATAGCTAGGTTGGACCACACTGGCCGATACAGATTAATCAACCGATAGTTTTTAAAATGGTAAACGAAAACTAAAACAGAGCTTTACTATTTTTTTATATTAAAATGTAAAAATATAGCCTATTAGTAATAGTAAATATTGAAATGAACACACTAGGAACAATACTTTTACAGCTTTCATCAATATTACAAAAGGACTCTTACTGTAAAGTATTATCATTTAATTTCAACAGTCATGCTTAAAGATGGCCATCTTTAAATATCTACACAAAGCCATATATATACAGTGGGTAAAAAAAGTATTTAGTCAGCCACCAATTGTGCAAGTTCTCCCACTTAAAAAGATGAGAGAGGCCTGTAATTTTCATCATAGGTATACCTCAACTATGAGAGACAAAATGAGAAAAAAAAATCCAGAAAATCACACTGTAGGATTTTTAAAGAATTTATTTGCAAATTATGGTGGAAAATAAGTATTTGGTCAATAACAAAATTTCATCTCAATACTTTGTTATATACCCTTTGTTGGCAATGACAGAGGTCAAACATTTTCTGTAAGTCTTCACAAGGTTTTCACACACTGTTGCTGGTATTTTGGCCCATTCCTCCATGCAGATCTCCTCTAGAGCAGTAATGTTTTGGGGCTGTCGCTGGGCAACACGGATTTTCAACTCCCTCCAAAGATTTTCTATGGGGTTGAGATCTGGAGACTGGCTAGGCCACTCCAGGACCTTGAAATGCTTCTTACGAAGCCACTCCTTCGTTGCCCGGGTGGTGTGTTTGGGATCATTGTCATGCTGAAAGACCCAGTCACGTTTCATCTTCAATGCCCTTGCTGATGGAAGGAGGTTTTCACTCAAAATCTCACGATACATGGCCCCATTCATTCTTTCGTTTACACGGATCAGTCGTTCTGGTCCCTTTGCAGAAAAACAGCCCCAAAGCATGATGTTTCCACCCCCATGCTTCACAGTAGGTATGGTGTTCTTTGGATGCAACTCAGCATTCTTTCTCCTCCAAACACGACAAGTTGAGTTTTTACCAAAAAGTTCTATTTTGGTTTCGTCTGACCATATGACATTCTCCCAATTCTCTTCTGGATCATCCAAATGCTCTCTAGCAAACTTCAGACGGGCCTGGACATGTACTGGCTTAAGCAGGGGGACACGTCTGTCACTGCAGGATTTGAGTCCCTGGCGGCGCAGTGTGTTACTGATGGTAGCCTTTGTTTCTTTGGTCCCAGCTCTCTGCAGGTCATTCACTAGGTCCCCCCGTGTGGTTCTGGGCTTTTTGCTCACAGTTCTTGTGATCATTTTGACCTCACGGGGTGAGTGGAGCCCCGGAGCCCCAGATCGAGGGAGATTATCAGTGGTCTTGTATGTCTTCCATTTTCTAATAATTGCTCCCACAGTTCACACCAATTTGCCAGCTCTTTGGTCTTGGCCATGGTGGAGTTTGGAGTGTGACTGTTTGAGGTTGTGGACAGGTGTCTTTTATACTGACAACGAGTTCAAACAGATGCCATTAATACAGGTAATGAGTGGAGGACAGAGGAGCCTCTTAAAGAAGAAGTTACAGGTCTGTGAGAGCCAGAAATCTTGCTTGTTTGTAGGTGACCAAATACTTATTTTACCGAGGAATTTACCAATTAATTCTTTAAAAATCCTACAATGTGATTTTCTGGATTTTTTTTCTCATTTTGTCTCTCATAGTTGAGGTATACCTATGATGAAAATTACAGGCCTCTCTGATCTTTTTAAGTGGGAGAACTTGCACAATTGGTGGCTGACTAAATACTTTTTTGCCCCACTGTATGTTATTGATATTGTATGTGTACGCTCACATTTTATTTGCTTCTATTTTAGAACACTGCATGATTATCTAATCAAAATTTTTTTTTTAAAATACGCAAGTCACACACTGGACAAAAGCGCAGCGATGCAAGGCTCTACGCTTATTTTTCTTTTTAGGAGCGCTTGTGTTCCTAACTTTAAAAATTTAGGAGCACAGTCAAAAATTTAGGAGCAACAAAATTTGATAAAAAATAGCCTTCCCATTATGAGGT
>NW_015506216.1:712792-715910 GCF_001515645.1 Sinocyclocheilus grahami | reverse complement strand
GTTAATTATTCATATTTCCCCATGAGTTAAATTCGCTACAGTTAATAAGAGATCATGTGTGAACCGTACCTTTTCAAAAATATGAGAAGTTGTAAAATTACCAGTAAATTACTGGTAATATGCTCCGTGTGAACGCAGCACAAGATTACCGGTACAACAGTTCAGAACACGCTCACGTAGACTTCCTCTCTGGGCCAATCAGAGCATTCTGATGCAGTTGATGCATTTACGCCGCGCTGTTTAGGACAGTCGTCAGATAGGATGTCTCTGGGCCAAAAGCAGCTGCATGATTGTGAACGATTGACACAAAAATGAAAACGTCATCAGAAACACTGACCGCATACACCCCTCCATGTTGACAAACACCGGGACGCACAGCCGTTTAGAGGTCATTTCTGGTTAATGATCATAGTAATTTGAAACCGATGTGTGCGTGGTGCTTTACCGGTAAAAAGATGGAACGCCGTTGCCTGAACAGCGCATTTTTGTATTTACCGGTAATCAGCAAGGCCATTAAAATGTCGTTAAATGACCATAATGAGTGTGCAACTTTGAAGTGTGGTGTTGGCCTCAAGATTATATCCACTCCAGACATTATTCAGAATTACATTTTTGGTGGTTAATTCTGAAATGGTTCATTCAAAAATAAAAATTGTCATGCCATCCCAGATGTGACTTTTCTCATAAGAATACAAACTTTTAGATTATTTCAGAAATATTTCAGCTCTGAAGGAACAATGAAAGCGAATGTTAACCAACTTTGCAGCTCAAAAAAGCAAGTAAAGGCAACATAACAGTGGTTTAATTAACATTTTATGAACCGATCTAATCAGTTTTGTGCTGAGAACGGACCAAAATGTGTCCTATTTTATAAATGAAATCTGCAGTCATTTTGGCAAACATGATTTCAAGCTTGATTACACTTCCTCGCACCATCTAGCTCTGCTCATGCATCAAATGCTAAGATGGCAAGCTTGAATCATGAGCTTGCAGCGACAAGTTGTATGGTGAAATTACATTATAGTGTACATACTGTTTTTCCAGTCCTGCTCACTCCACAGCAGGTTGGAGTTTAAACTGTGCTGGAAAGTGGACCTTCAGGAGCAGGATCGATACTGATTAAATCAAAATAGAGTTTTGGTAAACATTCACTGGCATTGTATACACCTACAGAGGTATTTTTCTAAAATTTTATCTAAGAATGTAATTGGGTCATTCTGTGTCAAATCAACCACATTTCAGAAACTTCCCTGGCTCAATTTTTTTATTTTGTCAATCTTTATTCTGAAGAAAGAAAAACATGTATAGCAATGAAAGCCAAAATATGAATTGTCATGAATGTATATTTACGGAGTAATCCACTGTTTTGTTGAAGCGGTTCAAAATGCCAATTTTCACCTGAGATTCAGAGCCAAATTACAGGGGAGTAAAAATGAGGGCAAACATGGCAGCATTATATTTTTACACATAGACTGGGAGGTCTGTTAGTAAAATCTGTTGACTTCAGCTATCTTTATTGCAGTATTGAATGCAATAAATGGTGCCCAGTCAAAAAAAAAGGTGAAAAAGCATGTTTCGATTTTTTTTTCTGTGACCATATAAGGCCTTAAAAATGAAGATGCCAAAAGGAAAGTCTGTTAAGACCCAATATCTAAAAGGGCATTAAGATATCTGTAATACTTCTTGAGTTAACAGAAATACAAACTTTGGAAAAAAGAAAAAAAAAGTGAAAAAAAATTTTTTTGTCTTTGATTGCAGTGTGATGTTCACTGGCACGCTAAAAGTATACTTCCCTTCTCCGCTTGAGACTTTGAATGTTTGAAAGTGAAGAATTTAAGACATAAATAGCAGTATTTTACTGTAAAATTGTAATTTACAACAGTAATATAATTCTGTCTTCAACTTCTATCATTAGAGTTAATGGTAATAATAATCAGTAATCTTTTAAATAGTAATAGTCTGTTTGTTCTTTGCGCCCGAACATTTTAGCAGAAACAATATATGTTTTCATATTAGATTAAATGCTATATCACAGTTGCAATCACAAAATGTGATAAAATAATCATGCAAAAAGTCATGCAACCCTATAAATACATAAATGGATAAATAAAAAGCCCCTACCAAAAAATATGAAATATTTTAATTGTGTGCCTTTTTGGCATATGAACATTAAAATAATTGAGCAAATGTCATTAAATACCGTAATTGAAATATTTATCAAACTTCTCAGTGGTGTCAATTTTGTACATCAAAGGGGCTCGACTGTGTAAAATGTTTTGGAATTCCTGACTTAAGGGATTCAAAATTTGTTGGAATCAAAATTTTGTAATTCTATTTATTCCAGAGAGTTGGCATACAGAAGAAAAAACACGTTGGTCAGTAATCACAAATACTGAGAAAAGTAGCAGGAACAGCATGGCAGTGCTATCATGTGTTGATTCATCAGCGGTCTGGACTGTGATTTAAATCTGATTAATAACACTCACAAACTTTAATAGCCATTGAGTTGGAAATAGTCAGTGGAGAGTTGAAATATTATTATTATTTAGACCCTGTGAACCAGACCAATTACAGACAACCTCAGATTGGCTAAATCCCATCGGTTTCCGGAAACTTGTTCAGGTTAATTGCCGTTGCACACTCTTATTCTGTTTGTACACATGTGTCAGACTCAGAGGGAGAGAGGTGAGCATGTGATGGCAGCTGAGTTACTGAGGTCAGCGGACGGGACGCTCCTCCAGGCTTCTGGATGGATCTGTTAGCTCACATCTGTCCCGAACGAAATGAAATGGATAGCACAAAGAGTCCAGTGCATACACACACAGTCAGAACCGATTTAAGACGCGTCTACCTGCTTCTATAAGCTCTGCCTCCATTTCTGCTCTAGACCTTTATCTCGTCCGTCTGCTATTTTTCCTTCGTTCTTTCTCATTCAGCTCAGTCATTCACCCCTAAACCTTTTTGTGTCCAAAATCGCATCTCTTTCACAAACACACACGATAACAACAGACGGTGTGACCCTCTCTGTTGTCTTCTGCAGTCATCAGAGTCAGACGACGTTCTGGGACCATCCCAAGATGACCGAGCTCTATCATTCTCTATGTAAGTGACTCAAACA
>NW_015506216.1:710645-711115 GCF_001515645.1 Sinocyclocheilus grahami | reverse complement strand
TGTGTGTGTGTGTGTGTGTGTGTGTTAAATTATTAGAGCTGCATGCTTGCATCGCCTCACTCCACCGGCTCAATTAACTCAGAGAGGCCCAATTAACCGCACAAAGAGAATGAGTTAGTAGCATGTGTGTACGTGATCTCCTCATTCCTCTGCCTCCATGCCTCACGTCCTCTTCATTTGCATGTGTTTGTTTCTTGAGTTGTTAATTGGTCTCATTAAAAAGTGTAAACAGGGAATATGGCATCCATCGCTCCATCAAAGATGAATAGTGTTGATCGTTCAGACACTGACACAGTGTCCTAACAGAGCGTGACGCGATGAAGTGACAAGCTATAAAACTTCCATGTTAATCTGTACGTTTGCCTTAACCGGCTGTGAACACTAACAAGACATTTCGTCAGAAGCTTCTATTTCTTATCTAGTTTCTATTTCCGTAGCTCTGCCCACAAAGAATTGTGCATATATTAAAT
>NW_015506216.1:708170-709130 GCF_001515645.1 Sinocyclocheilus grahami | reverse complement strand
GAAAAATTTAAGGGGGTCTGAATACTTTCCGTACCAACTGTATATGCAATGATTATCCTAATGATGGCTAATGTATTATGATTCTTACAGGCTTTGTTCATCAAGACAATCTCGAGAAATGAACAGAACTTTTAAAGCCTAAAAAGAATTGCCGGAAGTAAAAAATGAATCGAAGGCTAGAAATGAACTACACCATGGTCACATGACTTCCAGCAACTCTTTCAGTCTATATTTATAAAGCATCTTCCCTGAAACTTTGCATTAGAATAATTTGTAAGAGTGTGAGTGTACGTTTCTTTTTTTCTGTTCAGCGTGATGATGTTTAATGTCCTAACAAATAGTGTAGTCCCATTTAGACCCTTGTTAGGAGTCGCCTTTTTCAAGACAAGTAACACAGTCCTGAGGTTGATTTACTGATGTATTTTATGTTGTAGGATAAAACATGAACATATCTTAAGCTTGTGTTACTTCAGGCATTTAACCACAAACCCATTGACTTCAAGACGGTGCAAAACTCATTTCTGGTTTTTAGGACTCATTTCTGCAGTCCAGCGCTTCAGGTGCTGTTCACAAAGGATGTGAGCCAGCATCTTTAACCGCAAAAACACAGGCATTTAATGGCCAAAAGCATCCATTTGATACATTAATCAACAATTATAAATAGTGCATGGGGAATAGGCCTACGTGAAAATCAATCCATACGAACACCTACTGTGATGAGTCCGGTAGATTTCAGAGAGGTTTGGGGTTGTTTGAAAGTGAAAAGTAACTTGTAAAAGTAAAGTGTAAACTGTGAATAATAGGCTACAACAGAGCAGCCTCTGCAGTAGCGATGCATCCACACACAACCACTATCGTGAAACGATTCACAACCCAGAGTTTCTCGATTTAAAGGGACAGTTCACCCAAAAATTCAAATTAGCCCATGATTTACTCACCCTCAAGGCATCCTAGGTGTAT
>NW_015506216.1:687450-707136 GCF_001515645.1 Sinocyclocheilus grahami | reverse complement strand
AATTGCGAGATGTAAACTCGAAATTGCGAAAAATAATAATTAAAAAAGTCATAATTGCGAGATAAATAGTTGCAATTACCTTGTTTTATCTTTTTTTCAGTGTTGGAAACGGGCTTCCATAATATGCATATGATTAGAAACATAAGCGGATGAGTAGACCATCCTGAGCTTGTTTTTATGCGAGTCTGATGTAGATATACTTAATGACAATGTAAGATTTTTTTCAACCAAATTTTGACATTTTATTCTCCAAAAACTTATTTGGTGGACATGTGTCTCAACTGGCTGCTCAATGTCTACGACACGTACGTATTGCACTCTTGCGCTGTCTCTACACCAGACATGTGGCACGTTATGACACAACAACACTAGATGGCTCACATTATGATCCGAATGATGCACATCTTTACTTGACGAACACCGTTACAATTTTTGGCACAGCTGTTCCAGTCATTTTATTTTCCGTTTCCATTTGAAAACTTATGTTTTGATTTAGAAATATCATAAACTGATTGCTAAGACTTTATTATTCATTATATATATCTACATCAGACTCACATAAAAACAAGCTCAGGATGGTCTACTCATCCGCTTATGTTTCTAATCATATGCATATTATGGAAGCCCGTTTCCAACACTGAAAAAAAGATAAAACAAGGTAATTGCAACTATTTATCTCGCAATTCTGACTTTTTTATTATTTTTTTTCGCAATTTCGAGTTTACATCTCGCAATTCTGACTTTTTTTCCCCACAATTGCGAGTTTACAGACTTTCTAACTTGCAAATGCAAGCTTATATCACATTTCTGAGAAAAAAAGTCAGAATTGCGAGATGTAAACTCGAAATTGCGAAAAAAAATAATAAAAAAAGTCAGAATTGCGAGATAAATAGTTGCAATTACCTTGTTTTATCTTTTTTTCAGTGTTGGAAACGGGCTTCCATAATATGCATATGATTAGAAACATAAGCGGATGAGTAGACCATCCTGAGCTTGTTTTTATGCGAGTCTGATGTAGATATACTTAATGACAATGTAAGATTTTTTTCAACCAAATTTTGACATTTTATTCTCCAAAAACTTATTTGAAACCT
Source organism: Sinocyclocheilus grahami (assembly GCF_001515645.1). Taxonomy (NCBI): domain Eukaryota; kingdom Metazoa; phylum Chordata; class Actinopteri; order Cypriniformes; family Cyprinidae; genus Sinocyclocheilus; species Sinocyclocheilus grahami. The sequence continues at coordinate 706,042 of NW_015506216.1, read as the reverse complement.
TAAAAGTAGACACTTTACTTGCATTTGATGTGCTTTCTATGGACATAAAATCACTTTTGTACATACAAGCGGACATCTTAACGTCTTTGACCCATTTGCAGTTGTGCAAATAACATTAAAGTTGTTTCATTGTTCTGAATATTTTTAAGTCGGTGCATTCCCGTTGTGAATCAGGTAGGAGACAAAGAAATCCCCTCGTTTTGCTGAAGGCTCGCCTGGAGCTCACAGGTGATTGATGTGTTGTGTGTATTTCAGACCCCCTCAAGCTGCAACCTTGGATGCTTCCAACATAGACTCAGTGTTATACAAACTAAACACTACTGAAATGTATTCCCTAATTGATAATGGGCAAATGTATAGTATTGTCTTCTTTCTCTTATCCACAATGTTTTTGTATGCCACAGGGGTCGCAGTGGGAAAATTCGAGTTCTGTCCATGAAGATTGGTCTTCTCTCTCTTTGTAAGGGTCACCTGGAGGAGAAATACAAATGTAAGCTCTTTTTCATAAGAAATGTTGAATCAACAACAATAACACAGTATTATTGTGTTCTGTTTTACTAACATCATAACCGGAAGTGAGAATCAAACGATAATCGTATCATGAACATATCATGTTAATCCAATCTGAAAAGACTATTTGGTGGCCAACTTTATTTTCAAGCTGATAACCCCATTAGAAAGAAAAAAAACACTCACACATTAATGTATATTCATTCATATACATATGTTACTGGGGTATATTTGTAGCAATAACCAAAAATACATTGTATGGGTCAAAATTATTGATTTTTCTTTTATGCCAAAAATCATTAGGATATTAAGTAAAGATCATGTTCCATGAAGATATTTTGTAAATTTCCTACTGTAAATATATTAAAACTTAATTTTTGATTAGTAATATGCATTGCTAAGAACTTCATTTGGACAACTTTAAAGGCGATTTTCTCAGTATTTCGATTTTGTTGCACCCTCAGATTCCAGATTTTCAAATAGTTGCATCTCGGCCAAATATCGTCTTATCCTAACAAACCATATATGTACAGGTGCGTCTCAATAAATTAGAATGTCGTGGAAAAGTTCATTTATTTCAGTAATTCAACTCAAATTGTGAAACTCGTGTATTAAATAAATTCAATGCACACAGACTGAAGTAGTTTAAGTCTTTGGTTCTTTTAATTGTGATGATTTTGGCTCACATTTAACAAAAACCCACCAATTCACTATCTCAACAAATGAGAATATGGTGACATGCCAATCAGCTAATCAACTCAAAACACCTGCAAAGGTTTCCTGAGCCTTCAAAATGGTATCTCAGTTTGGTTCACTAGGCTACACAATCATGGGGAAGACTGCTGAACTGACAGTTGTCCAGAAGACAATCACTGACACCCTTCACAAGGAGGGTAAGCCACAAACATTAATTGCCAAAGAAGCTGGCTGTTCACAGAGTGCTGTATCCAAGCATGTTAACAGAAAGTTGAGTGGAAGGAAAAAGTGTGGAAGAAAAAGATGCACAACCAACCGAGAGAACCGCAGCCTTATGAGGATTGTCAAGCAAAATCGATTCAAGAATTTGAGTGAACTTCACAAGGAATGGACTGAGGCTGGGGTCAAGGCATCAAGAGCCACCACACACAGACATATCAAGGAATTTGGCTACAGTTGTCGTATTCCTCTTGTTAAGCCACTCCTGAACCACAGACAACATCAGAGGCATCTTACCTGGGCTAAGGAGAAGAAGAACTGGACTGTTGCCCAGTGGTCCAAAGTCCTCTTTTCAGATGAGAGCAAGTTTTGTATTTCATTTGGAAACCAAGGTCCTAGAGTCTGGAGGAAGGGTGGAGAAGCTCATAGCCCAAGTTGCTTGAAGTCCAATGTTAAGTTTCCACAGTCTGTGATGATTTGGGGTGCAATGTCATCTGCTGGTGTTGGTCCATTGTGTTTTTTGAAAACCAAAGTCACTGCACCCGTTTACCAAGAAATTCCCACAATTGCGAGTTTACAGACTTTCTAACTTGCAAATGCAAGCTTATATCACATTTCTGAGAAAAAAAGTCATAATTGCGAGATGTAAACTCGAAATTGCGAAAAATAATAATTAAAAAAGTCAGAATTGCGAGATAAATAGTTGCAATTACCTTGTTTTATCTTTTTTTCAGTGTTGGAAACGGGCTTCCATAATATGCATATGATTAGAAACATAAGCGGATGAGTAGACCATCCTGAGCTTGTTTTTATGCGAGTCTGATGTAGATATACTTAATGACAATGTAAGATTTTTTTCAACCAAATTTTGACATTTTATTCTCCAAAAACTTATTTGAAACCTTAAAAGTAGACACTTTACTTGCATTTGATGTGCTTTCTATGGACATAAAATCACTTTTGTACATACAAGCGGACATCTTAACGTCTTTGACCCATTTGCAGTTGTGCAAATAACATTAAAGTTGTTTCATTGTTCTGAATATTTTTAAGTCGGTGCATTCCCGTTGTGAATCAGGTAGGAGACAAAGAAATCCTCAATTTCCAAAAATTGACACTTATGACTGGTTTTGTTGTCCAGGGTCACATATATAAATTAATAAATATTAAAAACTGTTTAAATACATTGTGGAATTGAATTTGATGGGTAGCCCTTTTTCCCCTTTAATTATTAGCTAAATAATGCTGTTTACTTGTAAAAACATAATTTTACCAATAATTATCATTGAAGTATGATTTTTAAAGTAGTATATTTTGTTGTGCCAAGTATAATATAAATTTTTACTGTAAATTATATAGTAATTGTTAGATTTAGCTGTATTTGGCTGAGCAGTGGTTTGGGTGGCTCACTATGTATTCGATTTCTCTTATACAATAAAATAAGTAAGCTTGACCAGAGTTCTTGTGGGGAGAAGAATTTGAAGGTAGCAGTATAGCAGGTCTTCAACAGAGATGTTAACTTGTTGGTCTTCAAAATATCTTAACCCTTGTAAGGGGCCGTTTACACAACATCGTTTTCAGCCAAAAATGGGAAACTTTTTATGTGTTTTGCCTGTTCGTTTACACGACAGCGGCGTTTTGGGGTCCAAAAACGCATATTTTTGAAAACGGGTTTCAAAGTGCAAGTTTTCGAAAACGCCACCGTTATCGTTTCTGTCTAAAAACCCAAAACGGTAATCTTTGAAAACGGTGACGTCATGCGCACACGTAGTACGTGTTAGGTTTGTAGACATGCGCAGTACGTGTCGATTTTAAAGGCAAGCGCGAACAAACATACACAACAATGGCAGAGTACATGGTACTGTTGTTACTGCTCTTCAAAAATATTACAACCAACAGCAGAAACGCATCATATACATCATATAATCGTCACTTCCCTACAGGCACTGTTTACTAACAAGGTGACAGCGCCAACTACTGGCCTGGCATACGTAATACAGCACTTTTGGCCGTTTTAGCGGATATGTGTAAACGCAAATCGTTTTGAAAACGTTGTCGTGTATACGTGAAACTTTTTAAAAATGCAAGGGAAAAACTTTTCAGTTTTTGACTATATCGTTGTCGTGTAAACGTAGCCTAAGAATCTCAGCTTCTCCCAAAGTTCTGTCTGTGAGACAGAACTTTATACCTGAAGACAAAAGGGCTACAAACAGTACAGTAGATACTGTTAGAGCCTCCCGCTGGAGATCCTGCTATCTACAAGAAGTTCCTGAGGAATGCTGTTCCTTTGTTATTCTAATTGTATGGACCATTTGGTTCACACCTTTACAGACCGTTCCTGTTGATTGCATCTGAGGCACAGTCACAATGCAAATGCATCTGACATTATTCATTTGAAACAACTATATTTTACAGAGGAAAAAATGCATGGGAAAATTGTTAATACTTAGTAAGCTTACTTTACTGAACCATTTTTACGTTCTTTTTTCTTTAAAATGACAGTTTTTAAATGTGTTGCATCAGTGTTGTCACTGTTAAACAAAGTTAAAGCTAGTAAAATAGTTTCTGTTAATTTAAATAAAGCTGACATATAAATATTAGATGGAAAAACTTACAAAATTTATAAATGTTGCATTGACAACTAACTGAAATACAATAAATTTAATTTGTAGTACTAAAATTACTAAAACTGAAAAAAGAAGAAAAGTAATAAAAAAAAACTAAATTACTTATTTAAACTCAAATTAAAACTTTAAAGCTTATTCAGAATATTAATAAATACTATAATAGTATCTAATTAATAGTAAAATGACAGTGTCACATTTTGTTAGGTAGCCCACCACCACTGTAAACATTTGTCCAAAAACCTGTGTCACGTATCAGTGTATTAACATCAAATATAGGTAGTATGAGGTCTAAGGCTAAACGGAGGTTCATTATTTGTGCTGGTTGAGGTTTTTGTTGTGTATTTGCTGTTAATTTGTCTGTATACTGAATATTTTGGTGTTTGTGCCCTGCAGCATTGTTAGATCGCATGTACAAATCCCAGCCATATCCCTTTTAATTAATGTGTTTGTGAAGCACCACAAACCCCATGACGCTCTACCTAAAAGCTACTCTACTCTAAAAGCACAGTCATATGAAAGCAAAGACTGCACTCCCATTATGCACTTCTTCATGTAATTGAGCTTTTTGCTCTTTTAAGTTCTGACTCATCTCAGGAGTCATTAGTCCTCTGAGTGATCAAAACTTACAGTAGATGAATCCCTGTGTTGCTTAGTTTACAGGCTGCAGCAGCGATTGTTCTCCATGTCTGAGTTACCATTGACAGACCAAAAATGACATACAGTGCTCGGTCAGCAGTTTGAGGTTCAGTCGGTCTGGTCAGCACTTTGTAAAGCAGAGCTGAGTGACAGACAATCACAGACGCTTCGGTGCCAGGTTTGTTCGCTGACCTTGAGTTAACACAGCGCACAGTGAAATTGAGTCAGTGTGACTTCAGTTGTGTGTGTTGGAGTGAGAATAGAGTTTATTGAACTGCTGTGATGCTCTCAGGACAGAGGGCTGGAGTTCAGCGCTGTGTGTGTGTGTGTGTGTGTGTGTGTGTAACAGCTCTGGCAGGGGTCTGCTCTTGCTCTGGTAATCAAGGTCATCTCTGTCCCTGAGCCAAGGTCAGAAAGAGAGAGATGGATGAATGATGGAAATTGACTTTGATTTTATCATTAACTGAATGACTTATAGTTTGCTTTACTGTTATCTGTTCATTTACATTACATTTTAAACCATATGTAGATTACTGAAGGGATTGCTTTAAATATTAAATGAAAAAGAAGTTGAATTATCTTCTCTTTTTTTTTATCCACATAAATGATGTATGCCGAGAAGCATTCGAGATGGGGTTGAACGCTCACATTTAAAAGAACAGAGACTGAACGCATACTGTTATGAGCTGTGGAAAATAATTTCATAGAATGGCTGTATGTTTTATTCATACGGTTTAACAGAGAACTTTTCGGAAAGCTTTGACAGAGGAGACAAAAATAAACAATTTATACTTGAGAAATGGTAAGCAGATATAGCCTTTAGCATAATCAAAAAAAAAATCTGTCTGCATCTATCTTTCTGTATCTATCTGTCTGTCTGTATCTACCTGACTGTCTGTCTGTATCTGTCTAACTGTCTTTTTGTATCTAGCTGTCTGTCTGTCTGTATCTAGCTGACTCTGTCTGTATCTCTCTGTCTGACTGACTGTCTGTCTGTATCTATCTGTCTGACTGACTGTCTGTATCTACCTGACTGTCTGACTGTATCTATCTGTGTCTGTACCTGACTGTCTGTCTGTATCTATCTATCTATCTATCTATCTATCTATCTATCTATCTATCTATCTATCTATCTATCTATCTATCTATCTATCTATCTACTGTCTGACTGTATCTATCTGTGTCTGTACCTGACTGTCTGTCTGTATCTATCTATCTATCTATCTATCTATCTATCTATCTATCTATCTATCTATCTATCTATCTATCTATCTATCTATCTATCTACTGTCTGACTGTATCTATCTGTGTCTGTACCTGACTGTCTGTCTGTATCTATCTATCTATCTATCTATCTATCTATCTATCTATCTATCTATCTATCTGTCTGTCTGTCTGTCTGTCTGTCTGTATGTCTGTCTGTCTGTCTGTCTGTCTGTCTGACTGTCTGTCTGTCTGACTGTCTGTCTGACTGTCTGTATCTACCTGACTGTCTGTCTGTATCTATCTGTCTGTCTGTCTGTATCTATCTGTCTGTCTGTCTGTATCTACCTGACTGTCTGTCTGAATCTAGCTGTCTGTCTGTCTGCATCTGTCTGTCTGACTGTCTGTATCTATCTACCTACCTGACTGTCTGTTTGTCTGTATCTAGCTGACTGTCTGTCTGTATCTTTCTGTCTGACTGTCTGTCTGTATCTGTCTATCTGACTGTCTGTCTGTATCTACCTGACTGTCTGTCTGTCTGTCTGTATCTAGCTGACTGTCTGTCTGTCTGACTGACTGTCTGTATCTGTCTGTCTGTCTGACTGTCTGTCTGTATCTAGCTGTCTTTCTGTATCTACCTGACTGTCTGTCTTTCTGTTATTTAGCTAGCTGTCTGTCTATCTTATATCATCCTTCCATTCCATCCATTCAAGATGGATAGTTACCACACCTGTCTGTCTGTCTATATCAGTCTATTTATCTGTCTGGCTATCTATCCATGAATCAGAGATAGATATTACTGTTTCTCAGTAAAGTTTCTCATCTCTCATGGGCCGCTCACACAAAACGTGATTCTGCACGCTACTGCTCTGCTTTTCCAGTGTTTTCTATGTAAACGTGCTAGAAGGACATCTTTGGCCATTGTGCTCACGTATCACGTCTTTTGCAACATCTCTCAACGTTTTTCCAATGCTTTGTAAATGAAAAAAGTTTACATTTTAAACACTTTATAGATGATTTCCTGTGTTTTTTTGTGTCTCTCTCAGGTCTGTTTAATCAGGTGTCATCGGCGGGTGATACGTGTGATCAGAGGCAGTTGGGTCTTCTGCTGCATGATGCCATTCAGATCCCTCGACAGCTGGGCGAAGTGGCGGCCTTCGGCGGGAGCAACATCGAGCCCAGCGTCCGTAGCTGCTTCCAGCATGTATGTGAACACACACACACACACACACACATCAGTGCATTATGATGATCACAGCATGTGTGTTTCACTCTGATATGTCTGTGTTTATGACTGATGTCCTATTCAGTGAAAGAACAGTGTGAATTATTGAAGCCGTCTGCTCGTGATATCCTCAGATTACCTCACAGAAAGCTGTGTGTGTTAATGGTGTTGTCAGCATGAGTGTTCATATTTTTTGTCCTCCAGTCATTTTGCTACTGTAAATCCTACAGCAGTTAGACTGGAGGCTATAAATACACGCTTTATGTGTGTGAGTGAGAGTGAGAGTGAGAGTGTGTGTGAGAGAGTGTGTGTGAGTGAGAGTGAGAGTGTGTGTGAGAGTGAGAGTGTGTGAGTGAGTGTGTGTGTGTCTCAATGATAAGTGACATTTAAAGACTCTTGCATGGGTACGTTCCACTGCTGACATCACTGCCAAGAATGTTGCTGCTGTACAACAGAAACATTCCTGCCAAAATCCCTTCTTATTTGATCATTTATTTGCCTTTGTCTCATTTGTTTTGTAAAATTGAAATATGAGAATTTGTTTACCACAGAGTTGAAATAATTGCAGGAATGTTCCAGGATCAAACGAGCTCCATAGGCCGCATCTTTGGCATTCTGACGATACTACAGAAAATCATTTCAGCTCAGTCCTCAGTTTGTAAAATCAAATGCAAATCATGTTTATAGAAAGACACTTACAATGGAAGACAGACAGGATAAACATTCAAATACAAGCTGTTTTTAAAAATATAATAATCAATAAATACTGTATGTTAAAGGGATAGTTCATGAGCTGTAAATGAAAATTCGGTCATCATTTACTCACCCACATATCGTTCCAAATCTGTTCAACTTTCTTCTCCAGAAAGTTTTTACTCTCGTTTCCCCTTTCCATTAATGTAAAGAATAATTTATTAAATTTGTTTGTGTTAAGTTTTAACCATTCTTTCAACTTTGATTTAAAACACTAAGCCCATTAACTTTCACATGATATGTGCAATAATACCAGAAAGATTGTTTATAAGCAGGTCAGTACAGAATTACAGCAGTAATTATGTCTCTGTAACCTTTATCCACATGTAACAGTATTCCCACCGCTAAAAGGATGATTTAAAGGCTTCACAGCTCAAATAATACATCTATTTATACAAAAATATGAATACAAGCTCTTTAACAAGTACACAAACAGGACATTCTGCTTTTAAACCCTTCAGAATGTCTCGCCTCATTGACTTATAAGTTATAAGTGCATCACTGTAAACCGAGTTTACAGAGATCCTTCTGAGAATTCATAGATGGGCTGTATGACAGATGAAATGTAATATGCTTACAGTTAGCTAATATTCCTAGCATTGCACTGGTTAAAAATCACCCGGTAGCTGCAGGCAGTGTGACTGAATCACTGAATGCTCCGTCTTCACAGAAATATTTATGAGGCTGTTATATCTCTATAAATGCAGCCGTGCGATTGACAGTCATTTACGGTGGTCTGGTAGGAAATGCTCCGTCCGTCATCTTGATTTCAGACAGGCTGCATTGTTTATGAGTTATTCTCTCATGCTTGTTATGGGCTTTCTGAAATCCCTCCCTGATTGGCTGTTTGTGCTGACTCTCTGTTCTCAGGTGACCAATAAGGTGGAGCTGGAGCCAAGGCAGTTTATTGATTGGATGAGGCTGGAGCCACAGTCGATGGTTTGGATTCCTGTCCTGCACAGAGTGGCGGCAGCAGAAACGGCCAAACACCAGGCCAAGTGCAATATCTGTAAAGAGTTCCCCATCGTGGGCTTCAGGTACACACTCTCTCACGCACGCACACACACACACACACTGAAGAGGTTGATTTGAAGATAATGACTGGTTGACTGTACATTATGAAGAACAGACGAAAGTAAATGCGACAGATTGAAGTGTAGGGAATCCTGCCGCACTTTGAGAAGTGTTGCAATAGGCAAAGCGTGATATCAGGCAGATCTGTGAGAGATTTAAGACACACACACACACACACACACACACTGGGAGCAGAAAGGTTAGATTCACTCCCGAGGCCCAACATTCATCTAAATGTCAGCATCTGATAGCACTCTAAATAAGAGAGAGACTGATGAAAGAAGTGGAGGACAGTCTATTCAGTCAGTTCTCTGATCGGCTCGGACTCTTTTAAAAGTCCAGCTGTAAACTAGGGCTGCCAGTGTTAACATGTTAATGTTTGAGATGAGTTCAGTGCGTTACTGTCATTGAGCAGGAAAGAGACGATTCCAGGATTTCAGCTTCTGGAGGTTCAGCCATTTACTCCTTAATAAGATGTGAGGATTTCTTGCATTGTGTATGAAAGGTCACAAGATCAAATCTTTCTCACCTGAGATCTTTAAAATAATAATATTATTAATAATGATAAAGTAGTTTTGGTTTGTCTGTAGATGTATGTTAGTAATGTTGGCAGAGTGAGTTATATTTTAATTTGTAATTTCACAAAAAAAAAAGAAGGGCATTCAGGTGACACAACTCCGACTTGCTTGATGTTTTTTTAATGAATTTTATTCTTGGTAGACCGCATCGCGAGGTGAACAGTAATGTATTATTAACGGATAATATAATTATGAATTATTATTTAATGAGAATCAATTATTTATATTAATTATTAAATTAATTAATTATTTGTATTTTTTTTTATATTTAGATATAAATAATAATAAGGTATAATAATAATAATAATAATAATAATGAAATTATTAATACAGTATATACAATTATACATTTATAATTATACACACAACATATAGTTGGATTTTTATGGTTTATAGTGGAAAATCAAGGTTAATTTATTTCTAATTAAATATAAATATAATAATATATTGTTTTTATTATATGGATAGCACTTTACAGTAAGGTACAATATATTTGTTAGAGTATTTTTGAATCTTTGTTAATGTTAGCTAATCAAAATACAACTGTTCATTGTTTTGATCAAAGTTTTTATTTTAACAATGTATTAGTAAATGTTGAAATTAACATTGGTTATAGTTAATAAATGGGTAGTTGACAAATATAACATAAATATGTCTAATGGTGTGACCGCAAACATTTTGGGGAAAAAAGCACCTAACAATTAAGAAAAATCTCTCTTATGCTATTTGTATATTATTAACAATAAATCAATTATTAATAATGATTAATTATTGTTTTCTAAATGTTGCTGTTACACCATAGGACACATGTACGATATATATATATATCAACAACCCAAATGCTTTAGAAATATTTTCATTAGTTCATGTTAACTAATGTAGTTGATCAAAACTAATTAATTTGTTATCGCTATATGTAAAAGAAGTGTTGTATATAATAAATTAGCAATCAAAATGTTTAAATTAATGCATTTTAAATTGGATAAACATTTAACAGAAACGTTCCATTTGCAGTCTGTGTGTTTGTAGAATTGACCAATTGTTGAAGCTCAACTTGTGTGAAATGTTAGCTGTAAGAGAATCACTCTGTTGATGGTAATAATGGCAAAAACCACCAGAGGACTGCAGTAAAATCAATCAATCATAGCAGTAGAACATTTTATTGCATTATTATATATCAATATACTATTTAGTTTATTTGCTTCAAAGACAAGCCCAAGTTTATTATCAGCATTTATATCAGCAGTGTGCAGATGATATAATAATACAGCTGAAACACAGTGACAGTGTTAGAGGGATGCATCGTGCTCTAGTTGGTCATCACAGCCTCTATGGTGTATTTTAAGCAGTCACTGTGAGCTCCTGTCACAATAGGTGCTGACCTTTTCAAATGTCATCCATACATACATGATGCCCTGTATTACTGATAATCCTGCCATATTTAGCATCTCTGGCTACTCTGAGCGCATCAGACCACACCATCTTGTTTTCCGAGATGTTTCTTTGAGGCAGAGATTCAGTCGGACGTTTGACGGAGGAGATACGGACCGAGGTTTATCAGTGATGGATAGTAGAGAAGACTAAATGGAACAAGAGAGAGAAACAGAAAAATAAAGTCTGAGTCAGTCAAGTTTGATTTATTGAGACTGTTGAAAAAAGAAAACTTTGTGGAGAAGAAATCCTGAGGCATGATTCTGACTTCTGGAGGTTCAGCCATTTACTCCTTAATAAGATGTGAGGATTTCTTGCATTGTGTATGAAAGGTCACAAGATCAAATCTTTCTCACCTGAGATCTTTAAAATAATAATATTATTAATAATGATAAAGTAGTTTTGGTTTGTCTGTAGATGTATGTTAGTAATGTTGGCAGAGTGAGTTATATTTTAATTTGTAATTTCACAAAAAAAAAAGAAGGGCATTCAGGTGACACAACTCCGACTTGCTTGATGTTTTTTTAATGAATTTTATTCTTGGTAGACCGCATCGCGAGGTGAACAGTAATGTATTATTAACGGATAATATAATTATGAATTATTATTTAATGAGAATCAATTATTTATATTAATTATTAAATTAATTAATTATTTGTATTTTTTTTATATTTAGATATAAATAATAATAAGGTATAATAATAATAATAATAATGAAATTATTAATACAGTATATACAATTATACATTTATAATTATACACACAACATATAGTTGGATTTTTATGGTTTATAGTGGAAAATCAAGGTTAATTTATTTCTAATTAAATATAAATATAATAATATATTGTTTTTATTATATGGATAGCACTTTACAGTAAGGTACAATATATTTGTTAGAGTATTTTTGAATCTTTGTTAATGTTAGCTAATCAAAATACAACTGTTCATTGTTTTGATCAAAGTTTTTATTTTAACAATGTATTAGTAAATGTTGAAATTAACATTGGTTATAGTTAATAAATGGGTAGTTGACAAATATAACATAAATATGTCTAATGGTGTGACCGCAAACATTTTGGGGAAAAAAGCACCTAACAATTAAGAAAAATCTCTCTTATGCTATTTGTATATTATTAACAATAAATCAATTATTAATAATGATTAATTATTGTTTTCTAAATGTTGCTGTTACACCATAGGACACATGTACGATATATATATATATCAACAACCCAAATGCTTTAGAAATATTTTCATTAGTTCATGTTAACTAATGTAGTTGATCAAAACTAATTAATTTGTTATCGCTATATGTAAAAGAAGTGTTGTATATAATAAATTAGCAATCAAAATGTTTAAATTAATGCATTTTAAATTGGATAAACATTTAACAGAAACGTTCCATTTGCAGTCTGTGTGTTTGTAGAATTGACCAATTGTTGAAGCTCAACTTGTGTGAAATGTTAGCTGTAAGAGAATCACTCTGTTGATGGTAATAATGGCAAAAACCACCAGAGGACTGCAGTAAAATCAATCAATCATAGCAGTAGAACATTTTATTGCATTATTATATATCAATATACTATTTAGTTTATTTGCTTCAAAGACAAGCCCAAGTTTATTATCAGCATTTATATCAGCAGTGTGCAGATGATATAATAATACAGCTGAAACACAGTGACAGTGTTAGAGGGATGCATCGTGCTCTAGTTGGTCATCACAGCCTCTATGGTGTATTTTAAGCAGTCACTGTGAGCTCCTGTCACAATAGGTGCTGACCTTTTCAAATGTCATCCATACATACATGATGCCCTGTATTACTGATAATCCTGCCATATTTAGCATCTCTGGCTACTCTGAGCGCATCAGACCACACCATCTTGTTTTCCGAGATGTTTCTTTGAGGCAGAGATTCAGTCGGACGTTTGACGGAGGAGATACGGACCGAGGTTTATCAGTGATGGATAGTAGAGAAGACTAAATGGAACAAGAGAGAGAAACAGAAAAATAAAGTCTGAGTCAGTCAAGTTTGATTTATTGAGACTGTTGAAAAAAGAAAACTTTGTGGAGAAGAAATCCTGAGGCATGATTCTGATAAATAGATGAATTCACTTACAGAGTCGTACAAATTTGGCTTAAGCGACGTCACCCTCACTCTTGCCTTTCTCACCTCTCTTGACTTTCCTAAGAAATATATCTGTCCTCTCTATTAAAAGGTTGATTACATCATTTCAATTGGACTTTCAGTTGAACGTTAAATGACTAAACAACTTGGTCCACACTTTATGCACTTGTGGAGGGGGGTGTTCACACAGAGCACTCGGATATGGTTTAAAAAAAACGCAGCGCAGAACGTCTCCTCCAACATGTTGCCGTCGTGTTGAACATACTTAATTTATCACATGTGTTAATGTTGACTTTAACAGCCCTGAAAATGAAATAAATCCAAATGGCAGCAACAACATCATAGAAGATGTGTTCAATAAATGATTACATAAATTAAAGGGGTCATATGATGCTCTTTGGAGTGTTACAAGCTCTTGGTGCATAAAGAAGATCTGTAAAGTTGCAAAGAGTAAAGTCTCAAATCCAAAGAGATATTCTTTATAAAAGTTAAGAGTTAACCACGCCTACCTAAAACGGCTCGTTCTAACACGCCCCCACATGTCTACGTCACTATGTGGGAAGATTTGCATAACACCGCCCAAATGTTCACGCAAAGAAAGAACGTAACTTTTATTCTCGCTGTAGTATTGTTGCCGCCGCCGCCATGTCGTGAAGATGCTGTGTGTTTCGTTGTGAAAGCGAAACTACTTTGTTTGGTCTTCCAAAAGAGGACGATATCCGCTTCGTCATGCCTAGAGCTGATCCGTGCTGGTCGCTGAGAAAATACATCAACTTCTCTGTGGATCACTGGATCGGCATTCACCGTGTCCAGCCCGGGGTCGTCATATGTGGTTGCCGCAAGCCCTCCGGACTCTCCTTTGTCGAATCCGCCGGCCGCCGCTCCTCCGCTCACTCAAGCCCGCCGTGTGTGAAGCTGTGTGTTTCGTTGTGAAAGCGAAACTACTTTGTTTGGTCTTCCAAAAGAGGACACAACTAGAAATCAGTGGTTAAGTTGTATTTACAACACTGTTCCAGAACACTTCAACCTAAATATTCAGATGTGTGCAGCGCATTTTATGGAGAACTGTTTCCTGATCCTGGGAGAGTAGACTACAATGCCGGCTGTTCTGACTCACAGCCTGGAAGTAGGTTTTTTTTTATATTTAAAAATTTGCCACTGACGATTCAAACGCGGGTTTTGAGCAGTGTAGAGTAGCGCTTGTTGTTTGTCATTTCTCCGATCACAAATGCAGACATGGTTTTATGTTTACGCGATGCAACGCAACGCGTAAAAAGACAGTATAAGTCATTATAATCAGTAATTATGTCCCCACTGGATGCAACAAATGCCTCGTTTGTAATGGGTTTTCATGTTTTTGTCTCGTCGCTCCGGCCGGACACGGCATCAACAGTATGGTGAGGGGCGTAACATTTCCATCACACGCTTGAGGTATTCGGCCAATCACAACGCACTGGATAGCTGGCCAATCACAGCACACCTTGCTTTTCAGACCGATGAGCTTTGTAAAAATCTACGCGTTTCAGAAAGGCGGGGCATAGAAGAGAAACAATAATGTACAGTATGTGGAAAATAATGTGTTTTTTTAACCTTAAACCGCATAAACACATTTCAATACACCAAATACACCAAATAATGTTCTTTTTAGCAGCATCACATGACCCCTTTAAAAAAATCCACATCATGCCTGTTTATAGATTAACTCTATATCACTATAATATTTGGTGTAATTTATTCCTGTTATTATTATTATTTAGAACTGTTACACAATGTAACAAAAATTGTGACCCTGGATCACAAAACCAGTCATAACGGTCAATTTTTCGAAATTGAGATTTATACATCATCTGAAAGCTGAATAACTAAGCTTTCCATAGACGTATGGTTTGTGAGGATAGGACAATATTTGGCCGAGATGCAACTATTTGAAAATCTGGAATCTGAGGGTGCAAAAAAATCAAAATATTGAGAAAATCATCTTTAAAGTTGTCCAAATGAAGTTCTTAGCAATGCATATTACTAATCAAACATTAAGTTGTGATATATTTACGGTAGGAAATGTAGAAAATATCTTCATGGAACATGATCTTTACTTAATATCCTAATGAATTTTGGCATAAAAGAAAAATCTATAATTTTTTAATATATCAAAATCAATAAACTGCTACAAATATACCCCAGCGACTTAAGACTGGTTTTGTGGTCCAGGGTCACAATTAGTTTCACTTACATTTTTGGTTCTTCTGTAATTCTATGGTGCTAATTATTATTGTACTATTTATTTTCACGTAGCATCAATATTTTTGCTAAATATTATAGGTCAGGTAAATTTGAACTTCTATCATTAATTATGAAACACCGTTTTTTTGCTTTTGCTTTTCCTTTTGCGAGGATGGGAACATTCTAGAAGTTTCTGTAACATTTTGGAATATTCTGTAATATTCTAGTGCTGTCTGGAACATTCCAGAACATTGTGGGACTAAAATCGTCCAACGCACACTTCTGAGTGATAACAGATTAGCTTGTGCAAGTTGTCAACATATTTTTTTTTTGTTTTTATGATACACAGAAAAGTTATGTGATTTTCATATTCAGCATGTCAAACTTCATAAAGAAATATTATAAGTAAAAGCAAAAAGAAAAAGTCTCAAGGCTTATTGATTTATTTTTCAGTATCTACAAACTTCAAATTGGATTTTAGGTCAGTTTTATAATATTCATGTTATCCTGCAGAGGCTAATATAAGAGATCTTGGCTGAAGTACTGATGGTGTGATGTTTAGTCATTCTCAGCAGGGGCCTCAGTGTTATATTGTGCTTTCAGATGGGCCGCCCCAGAGAGAAAGGGAGCAGTTTTGGAAAATGCAGCATCTTTTTAGTGTCATATCATTTATGTGACAGTGCGGTGGAAATATTGCACACTGGAGGAATTACGGGACTAAAATCGTCCAACGCACACTTCTGAGTGATAACAGATTAGCTTGTGCAAGTTGTCAACATATTTTTTTTTTTGTTTTTATGATACACAGAAAAGTTATGTGATTTTCATATTCAGCATGTCAAACTTCATAAAGAAATATTATAAGTAAAAGCAAAAAGAAAAAGTCTCAAGGCTTATTGATTTATTTTTCAGTATCTACAAACTTCAAATTGGATTTTAGGTCAGTTTTATAATATTCATGTTATCCTGCAGAGGCTAATATAAGAGATCTTGGCTGAAGTACTGATGGTGTGATGTTTAGTCATTCTCAGCAGGGGCCTCAGTGTTATATTGTGCTTTCAGATGGGCCGCCCCAGAGAGAAAGGGAGCAGTTTTGGAAAATGCAGCATCTTTTTAGTGTCATATCATTTATGTGACAGTGCGGTGGAAATATTGCACACTGGAGGAATTAAATTCTATTGAATTTGCATTTCCTGGAGAGAACAGAAGAAACCAAAAAACAAACAACACACACTGTGCTGTCTTCCTCCTCACTCGATTTACATGTATATGAGGAAAATCTGTGAAATAGAAACACTTCTAAACTGTGTGGTAATGATGTTATTGAATCGAGCGTGGCGTGACTGGAGTGAGTATTCTCAAGAGGACTGTCAGTTTCAGACAAACTGAATAATAGTGGAATAACAAGTGGGTAATAGTTTGACGAAACTACAGAATGGCTGGTTTAGAGTTATGGCTATAATGAATCCAAAATAATAATGTTTTCCTGTGTAAAACCGAAAAATATTCACCACCCTCTTCCATACAATGAAAGCCTCTCATACTAATTGTCAGTGTTTTCTTTCTATCTTTGCAGATATCGCAGTTTGAAGCACTTCAACTATGACGTTTGCCAGAGTTGCTTCTTCTCTGGTCGCACAGCGAAGGGTCATAAACTCAACTACCCCGTGGTGGAGTACTGCACACCGGTGAGTTAGCTAGTGCCTGAACCTCTACCCCTCTCGTACTCTCTCTCTCTCTACCCATCAAATCAAGGCATGTCTAATTATGCTTGCAAATTGGAGCTCATAAAAGAGAGGTTTTGCATGAATGAGCATTACTGTGGGCATTCGGTAGTGGTAGATCTGTGCCTCTGGTCCAAAACCTAGTGAGATGTCTTCGTGTCTACTGACTACAAACGCAGCTACTCGGGATGCACAGTATTATCGGAACATCATTGGAATCAGCTGATAAAGGCTTAAAATGTAACGTTAACATCAGCCTGTTACGAAAATGATGCCGATGTGTCTTGCCAATAATATGAATAACTCGCATGTGCTCAGGATGTGCTAGTGATAAGATCATGTCAGCACTGTGGTCATTCTTGAAGCGAACTTTTGCCTGACTGGTGATTAGATTCACTGTTTTGGTTCAGCGCATTTCCTCTGAGAATGCAAGTACAGCGTATAGTCAGCTGTCACATTACGATACTCGTGTTTCTGAGTGAATAAAGTAGTAATTGATGTCATAAAATCACAAGTCTGTTTTGATTTAAAGTTCAGAAGCTATAGGCTGTTTATTAGTACTTATAGAGCACATATTCTGCATGACCATATTCTACATCCGTAACCCAATACCACCTTACTAACTATTAATTAGCAGCAAATTATGAGTTTGAGGCAAAAGTCTTGTTAATAGCGAGAATTGGACCTTAAAATAAAGTGACTTTTTTTTTTTTTTTTTAGAAACGTCACTGCTTACTACTTGTTTCAAAACATTCAGACAAACATTCAAATGTAACATTTCCATAATGTTCCCTTAATATTTTTCCTAACGAACAAGAAAACAAGAAAAAACATTAAAGAAAACCCACAGAAATAACATTTCCATAACAGGCGCCAACTTCTCATGCGAAACACATAAAGATTTGACTCGCAGTTAATTTCAGGTGTAGGTTTTGGTATTAGCATGTGACTAATATGCTAAGCCAGCAATATTGTAATAAGCTAACAGCATAGTACTCTGCAAAAATTATTGTGTGTAAAGTTCATTTTTAATTCAATGAAGGACACATGCAAAGTTGCCTTAGGCCCAGATCAGACAGAATTTTTTTAAAGGTCCCATATTTTACACCTTTCTGGAGTTTTATTTTCGTTAGTTTTGATGTCCTTAAGAATATATATTTGTGGTATAAGTACCAAAAACCATCTTAATATATCTTTACAGCTCCTCTCTCAGGAGCTCTGCTGAGAACAGGTCGATTTTGGCCTGTCTAATTAATATTCATGAGCCTCTCTTCTGATTGGCCTGTTGTTTTCTGAGTGACGCATGGCCAGGCCAACCACAGGTAACTAGGGTCAGCGACGTGACAGCGCTAGCTGGAGGCGGCCCATTCAAACCAGTGCAGATTCGGCTACATAAGGAGCTTAAAATATCATCTTGTTGTGATGTTGGGTGCCAGAATCTACGTAATACAGCCTCAAATTAGAAATTTGATCGCATATCTGCTACCACTGCCAGATAAAAAACCGACGACAGCTGTGGTTAAACGCGATAAAACTAGCAGACTGGACAGAAAGGATCGTCAAAAATGCT
>NW_015506216.1:627769-682348 GCF_001515645.1 Sinocyclocheilus grahami | reverse complement strand
GTTGGGTGCCAGAATCTACGTAATACAGCCTCAAATTAGAAATTTGATCGCATATCTGCTACCACTGCCAGATAAAAAACCGACGACAGCTGTGGTTAAACGCGATAAAACTAGCAGACTGGACAGAAACGATCGTCAAAAATGCTCGCGTTTGCAGCGCACACTTCTTATCAGAAAAGTTTCAATAAAGTAGTCTTTTGTTGTTATGGGCGTCTACAGATTCCTTGCCATTTGTCTATGTTGCTTGCATCTCACGACTATGATGTGTATGAAATAATGTCTGTGTGCATGTGTGTAAAACAACAAACTGACGATTTATATATAATCATTTGTAATTGTATATACATTGTTGTGATTAATTGTGGCTGGAAAAATAATGTAACTTAACTGTAAAAATATTTGTCTGCTGAAATTGAAATGTATATACATCTTCATCAATACTAGATAGATACGGTGAGTTTGTCTTTACTATGCATGTTAGATGTGATCCACCTCAGTAACAATCCTGTCAGATCGTCCATCCTTTGAGTGAGAGTGTAAAGTTACAGGGCGGCCGATCTGGTTTCGTGGTTAAAGATAACCTTTTCGACATGTTTCGGTGTTGTCGATGCTCAGCAATAGCATGGATGCGATGTTGTCTGGGGGTTTGGCAAAAGGATGTTTTCTATTAGCAGTGAGCGTTTTGTGCGCTGTTTATGCGCCCCGGGCGCCTCGCGTTTTAGCCACCTGCTGCGCCTCGCATTTTTGCAGGAGCGCTCTAAGCACTCACCATGCTATCATGAATTAAGATCTCTTTCGCGGCTTATTGCACTTGAATGGCCAAATACACACACAATTATGCCAAAATAACCATTGTGTGGAGTATTAAAGTAAACAGCTATTTCCTATGTGAACATAAACCGTTAGGAGAAACTCACATGTGTATCAGTATATAGGGTCCGTACATTCGTTCTTAAAGTAACATGAGGAACTTTGTTGCCATCTGTTTCATTAATGTTAATCAAACAAAAAGAGAGAGAGAGAGAGAGAGAATCACTCAGTAATTTTAACTGAATCCCTTTTCTATCTTTATTAAGAATCAATTTATAGTTTATTCATACAGCGAAGACTATGCAGTGTTTTAGTTTTACATATGATTATTCAATTTCTGTAGTGTTTCTTATTACATGTCAGAATCAATTTGAATCAAATTGTGAGGTATCAAAAGATTTCCACCCCTAGAAAAACAGACTATGTAGTTCCTAAAAATATTAGCATATGCACATGTTCCAACATTACAGAAATGGCCGTTGTATTGGCTGTTGTATCTGGGTAACCAGAATGTTCCTTGTTCGATCTCTGCTAGCAGTGAGCCACTATTGTGACCTTGAACAAAGCGTTTAACCCCAGGTTACTCCGTGTGAATGAGTTCTGTAATAAGTTTATGGTGCTGTTCTATGAAGCATCACGTAAAACTACCACTGGCCCCAAAATATTGATCACAAGTGTAATATAACTTTTATACAACAGTTCTATAAAGAAATTGTTAATATCGAGTGACATTTCCAACACAATGCGGCTCCTTTTACTTTGCCAATGACAATGTTTTACAACGTTGTGAGCTATATAATTGTGATTCTAGAGAGAAATTGATACAGTGATACAGTGAAACGTTTGAGTGCACAGACAACGACGCTCGGCCTAAAAAATGGCTCAAGCATAACTAATTGTTTTATAACAGTGCCAAGCTAGAAACTGGAGCCCACCAGCCGCTATGTAACATTATCAAGTGACTGATTTATTGTTTTTGAATGGATGTAAACTCTCATTTCTCCTTCAACTCTGTCGGGTCATTTGTTCGCTCTGTTTTTTGGTTTGGCATTCAGCGGGGCAGCAGTAATCCTGAATTAATCACTCCTGTCAGATTTCTATCACATGGACCACCAGCAGTTGTGAAATGTCCACGTACCTTTATATTGACAGGAAGAGAATGCCTTTCAAGTCAAGTCACCTTTATTTACAGTATGTTGCGCTTTATACAATACTGATTGTGTCAAAGCAGCTTTACAGTGTTAAACAGGAAAATAGTTTGTCAATAATGCAAGAAGACAATAACAAAGAGTCATTTTTCCAGTTAAAGTCAGTTAATTGTTGATTTAGTGATGTCATTCAGCTCAGTTCAGTTCTCTTCCAATAGTATCTGTGCACTCAAGTCAACAATGTTGCCAGAAATTAAGCGTCCCCAACTAAGCAAGCCAAAGGTGACAGTGGCAAGGAACCAAAACTCCATCGGTGACCGAAATGGAGGGGAAAAAAACCTTGGGAGAATCCAGGTTCAGTCGGGGGGGCCAGTTCTCCTCTGGCCAGACGAAACCAGCATGGCGTGGTTTAATTCCAGGCTGCAACACATGTCGGATTGTGCAGAGGACTCATCTGGTTCTAGTGGTCTTGTGCCGATGGTCGTCTAGTTGATGAGTTCTTCACAGGGGATCTGTCTCTAGGGTTCGTCTAGTTGACGTGGTCTCCGCTGACATTCAGGGTCACCATCTAGACTCTTTCATTTCCTTTCAAACCGACGTATCCCAGAAACACACACACACACATGCATAACTATAAACCAAATTTACCTTCGATTCAGCACCAAATACTGTCATCAGCATTCAGAGAGCAGAAGATCAATATTGAACAGAATATGCCTTTGTGGCCCTCGGTTGGGCTGTTACGCCGTTATTGCTTTTTCATCGTGGTGATATTGCTTTTTGTTGTTGATGTGGTTTTTATTAGTTGTGGGATACAAAGAGTTTCTTTAGCTCAGTGTCAGAGTAAATGAGTAATGTGCTGTTCAGGATCTTCAGCCCTTTCTTAAATGAAAACTTCACCCAAACATGGAAAAAAACACCATTTATTCACATTTTCTCACATTATTATATGTCTGTTTGATTTTGTTTTTTCTTTTTCACCATTGAAAACCCAGTGTAAATTGATACAAGAAGAGTTTTTTTTAATTTTTATTCTAACTGCTCATGTTTGCTGAATGAGGCCAACTGAAAGCATGAAGTTTTGGGGGATCAAGCTCAAAAATGATAAAAAGCACCATAATTGCATCATACAGCCAGTAACACTAGTTGACCCTCCAACATAGCAGATGACAGTATTGCAAATTAATGCTGGTTGCCGCCCATCATAAAATAGAAAAACAATGAATTCTGTATGAATGCCCCAGTCTGAAGGAAGTGCTGATGAACAGCAATTTGTTTTTGTATGCTATTGTGCAGTTACGGTTACAAACTGTCTCTCCAAGTCTCCACACTTGTATTTTGCTAGCTGGTGTTTCTCACACAAAAGGCTTAAAAAAAAAAAGGAAAGCAAAAAAATGCATTTATAAGGCAATTGACTGTTGTAATTAAATATGAGTTTTCAACTTTCATGTGCTCGTGAGATCTGGAATTCATGGGTTCTGTTGGTCTTTGGTTTGACTTGAGAGTTTAGCAGACCGAACGGGAGAGACAGAATCCTTCTGTAGTGCATGGGCTGTCACATCCTTGTTTTTCGGTTGGTCTCCCAGTCTGCAGGAGAAATACGATTTGGTTGGTGAATATGTGCAGATTAAGAAGACTTTGTGTGGAGACGCATACAGAGAAATCCTGGACTGAAACACCATGCTCGGCTCAGTAGACAAATGGAGAATGAGATGAGTGTAAATGGACGGATCAGTGTGCTCTCTGTGTGCTCTCATTATAATGCATTTCACTCAAACTGACCTAAAACACGCATGTGTATACTTGTGTAACCCTCATGTGTGCAAACTGCTTGTGTCTGCTAACACCTTCTAAATATAAAGGAGTGGAAGCTTGTGTTTTCAGGTCAGAGTTACTATGGAGAGAACCTTCAGCCTCAATTCCCATTTGTTAGCAAAAGTAATGATGCAAGTGTGTGTTTGTATGTCACCTAATTAGAAGACATATGAGTTGTACCATCTGGATGGTTTCCAAGGCTTTGATTCAGAGTGAAACTCCTAAATATTCTCTACCAAGTACCAACGCCTACACAGCAAAGTTTAATACTGGGGGTTCAAACCACTGGTGACTCCCGGGCTTTATTGTATTGAAGTTGCTTCTGAACAATTGTTAATAACGTAAATCCACTTCCTCATCCATCATCTGTCTGCCTCTCTCATTTTCAGACCACCTCAGGAGAAGACATGCGAGATTTTACCAAAGTCTTAAAAAACAAGTTCCGCTCAAAGAAGTATTTCGCGAAGCACCCTCGCCTGGGATACCTGCCCGTCCAGACGGTCCTAGAGGGAGACAACATGGAAACGTAAGTGACTTGAAAGTTGTTCTGTATATTTGTGTTGCAATTTGTTTGAATTTGACTGTCCTCAGGCTTTGTCTTGCTGCCGCCTCCAGTCATTATCTGTCTGGAGAGCTTTTACAGCCTTCACGCAATGCGCTTATTCACATTGCAAGGTTTGAAGAACTATTGAGAAATGTGAGGAATGTGTCATTATTTTCATTGTTTTAAGGCCAGGACCAGGGGTGTAATGGTACACATATTCGTATCGAAAAGTTTTGGTACGGGTCTTTCGGTTCGGTACGCATGTGTACCGAACAAATACAGCATTGGTTTAACCACTGCACGAGCGGAACTTCATTGGAAACTTCCTCTTTTATTGTTACTTTTTATCATCTTTCAAATTGTCAATTTTTTTCAGAAAATTCAAACAATAAATGCTGTTTTGACGCTCTTTGATGTGTCACGACAGATCGCTGTATAAACTGCTCAGTTCAGCGCTTCAACGCGATCATCCCTTCCTCTTTACTACTAGTTTTAACGCGAAATAAACATGAATGAACATCTCACTCCTCATGTAATCGCTCAACCAGTGTTTCAACCGCGGAAAGATGCCAATATAACAGCTTGTAAACAAAACGTCAGGTAGCTTTTCATTCACCTCATTCAATCATCAGTGTCCACATCTCGTTAGTGCGCTATAAATGAAGTCTAGAGAAGAGCATTTCACGAAATTAGACTTTATAATCATTATATTGCACTTACCTGTTAGTGATGTCTTCATTATTTAATGAATGTTTAAATAAATATGTTATGAAACAAGTTATGACAGCCACTGTCTAAAATGATTATATTTCAACAACAAATCAAATTTTTATCATTTAAAAGTTAATTTAAAAACTGCAGTATGTGCAATTTACATGTTTGCATACAATTTCTTTTAAGTTGAGTGTTGATTATTATATTTAAAAATAAATAGTAATTACATTTAAATTTGGGCTATGTTGTTAATTGTAACGTTATAGTAATGTTAAAGGGCTCACTATAGTTTAGAGCATAAGCCGAGGGAGATTTTTATTCCTAAGAAAATTTTAATTATAATAAAATTAAAGTTATTTAAAGAGAGCAATTTGTTCAGTAAACCACTGTTTAATAATAAAAAGCAAATTTATGTTTAGTTTTCCCCCTACTGCACCGAAACGGTACCGTACCGTGATGTCAAAACCAAGGTATGCACTGAACCAATTCAAGATGGAAAGCACATGCTAGTTTGCAGTGGGCTGTAGTCTGAGTGGTGTATTCAAGCGTGGTTTATTGGTCCAGACGTAGCCAACGTGAGTCGACAACACGTCTGCTTTAGTCGCCGCTGGTTCTTTCATCGCCGCTAGTTCAAGTCAGCTTGGTGTATCCTGGACTTTAAGTACTTGTCTTTCAAGCGTTTGCTAAATCGTTTTTTTTATTATGGAGTCCTGTAAGAAATCATTTAATTTGCATCAAAATGGTTGTCGTCTTTCTCCAGTGATGAGAGCACCTTCTCAGAGAAGTTGGCCTTTTGATTTCGGCAAAAATCTGTTTGTTTGAAATTCCAACTTGAATGATTTTCTGTCTGTCCAGAAATGTTGATATAACTTGAAATATATCCTCTACACAGAGGCCTGTGCTGTTGTGTGAAAGCCTTTATAACCTGCTCTCTACTCTAAAGATTCGAGCTGGTTGTGATATTTGTTTAAAATCCTAGAAGGCTGTCTACTGATGACCTTCTAAAGGTGTGTTACGTTTGTGAAATGTTGTGTGCAAAAAAAGGTCCATTGTCAATAGTGCAGCGACAAATGAAGCACAACTCACACTGAAGTCACTCAAACCAAGCAGCTTTCTGTTGGCTAGTGTGTTGAATTTGCAAAATTTTTGCCCTTATGCGAAACTCCCGATTACAGGGATTCCTATCAGAAGGACTGGAAATCACCTGCAAAATTTCACTGAGCAGCAATAAATGTGAACGCTCCATTAACTCAGCATTAAGGCAACATTACCTCAAGTAGAACCTATTAAGTGATTATTTGAAGGCTATGAGCAAAGATATGTCACGCATATCTCAACTCTCACGTTCAGTTGAACAAATTCAACAAATTCAAGTTTATGGCAAAGTTAATTTAGCAAAATGCTAAATACACAGTGTAATATGCATAAAACCAACACACATATTAGATTCATTTTTATTTTTTTTATTAATTAGTTACATTTAATAGACCCTTCCGTGACACATTTCCACAGTCACTAAGAATGCTAAGAAATACTATTGTGGATTTTTTTTTTCTATTGCTGTTGGGGCAAATGGAAATGCAAAAATTATATTATACTATAGAAGTGTACCAAACTATGATGATTTCTGCTGCTGAGAACCCTGGGAATGTAAAAAGGGCCCATAATCAACATTTATCTAATTTTGCTTGCCAAATTGCAAGGATTTTTTTCCACTGTACTTGTCGAAATAAATTTTCCGCTAAAGATACATGTGATGCTGGCTTAGAATTTGAACAAAAGAAGGCATCTTGGAAGGCAGCGCGATTATGCAGCCTGTCTTTTGCCCCCGTGTTGGGAACGTGCCTACTGTATGTCTTACAATGCCGCCCTAGGCAGTTCAGTGTTTTTGGAACAGAGCCCAAGTGTGGCAAATTCAAGAAAATAAAGAGTTATGCAGTTCCCACTTCTGCCTTATCTTCATACTACCGTTGATTAAGGCACTTTGGTTTTCCAGTGGGACCATTTCATGAATTTGTGTCAGAAAGAAGCTCCTTCTAAATGACGGGGAACTGCAGATGACCCATTTCTTCAGTTGGTGCTGATTATAAATCCCCATTAGCAGAGCCAAAATGACTGCTCGCACTGCACAGGCTTCCTGTCGTTCCACGTTAGCATGACGTTCAGCCGATCTGAGCGTCGGTGATGGCAAACCATTTCATGTAACGTTTGATTTTCAGGTTTCTGAACAGATATGCTGCGGTGTGCACCAGCATGAGTAAACCCCATCGCCTTGTGTCAGATTTAACAAAGAGTGATGACCGTGGTTGAAATATATTCAGAACCGTTTCCAAAAGCAAAATTAAACCATGCAGTCAAACATGCACCATGTTTGGTTTTCTTGAAATTCTGAAGCGCCAGGGGATATTGACCGACTTTTATTAGCGAGCTCGTGTCTGTTGATTCTGTCAGCACTAATTTACAGAATCCCTCATTACTTTGAGTCCAGCGCTCTGTACATAGTGATACACCAAACCAGCCATTTAACAGCCCAGATAACTGGACCATTTTGTCTTTGACACGACTCATATTTCTCCCTCTTCAGCCGAACTAAAAGTCAACATGAAATCATAATGGACCCTTTTTACATTCTTAATACGTTTTCCTGGTCAAACAAATCATAAGCGCACATTCTTCCATAGAAACAAATGTTGGTCGCCTTCATCTTTCATCAAAATGTAAAAACAGAAACAACTCTACTTGACCAGGTTATGTCTAGATATTGTTAAAGTGATAACGTAATGGAAGTAGCAATGGATATTTTCTTCTGTATTGCGACTTACATCCAAGTTGAAAATGCATCTATGCATCATTTGGATGTTGAGATGTGCGCGTGACACTCAAAAATGAATGTGAGCATGCAATTGATTGTGGAGGGGTGGGGTTTATTTTTAAATAAATGATTATCTTACGTCACCAGAGAGGGAAGTCTGTTGTTTTACTGGAAAATCGCGTTCTGAAAAAAAAACTAAACATGGATGAATCGTTCACTGTAAGATCAATAAGCATGCATTTAGAAAATAAATGGGTTAAATTTTCATTTCATGTTGACTTTAACCAACAGCCAAATAATCTTTTAGGCTGCTATTAAATAAAGCCTTTGCAAAAGCATGCCATTCTTGATCCACTCAATTCCCGATGGATAAACGTTTCACTCTCAGAGTGTCACATTACAAAAGTTAAATGAGCTGTGAAAGCCATTTCATCTTGACTTTTGCTCTTTCCAACAATTTTAAACGTTATTAAAAAGAAAAACGGTCTTTTCCTGCCTCTGTTGACCTTCCTACATAAAACGAAAAGACGTATTGCGACTTACATCCAAGTTGAAAATGCGTCTATGCATCATTTGGATGTTGAGATGTGCGCGTGACACTCAAAAATGAATGTGAGCATGCAATTGATTGTGGAGGGGTGGGGTTTATTTTTAAATAAATGATTATCTTACGTCACCAGAAAGGGAAGTCTGTTGTTTTACTGGAAAATCGCGTTCTGAAAAAAAAACTAAACATGGATGAATCGTTCACTGTAAGATCAATAAGCATGCATTTAGAAAATAAATGGGTTAAATTTTCATTTCATGTTGACTTTAACCAACAGCCAAATAATCTTTTAGGCTGCTATTAAATAAAGCCTTTGCAAAAGCATGCCATTCTTGATCCACTCAATTCCCGATGGATAAACGTTTCACTCTCAGAGTGTCACATTACAAAAGTTAAATGAGCTGTGAAAGCCATTTCATCTTGACTTTTGCTCTTTCCAACAATTTTAAACGTTATTAAAAAGAAAAACGGTCTTTTCCTGCCTCTGTTGACCTTCCTACATAAAACGAAAAGAGTTTGTAAGTCATTCTATGTCATCTGAAGGTCTCATCCTAGACCTCACGTCTCACACCCCTCGATGCCGTGTCAACTGTGAAAAAGACAAAAATGCCCCAATCCTACAGTGTGACAGATGGGAATGCCCCTACTTTTAAAAAAAAAAAGACAAACATGAACCAATCTAACCTTGAATTTCTCATCTTGCAATTATCATCTCATCTGCTATATGGTTTCCTTTAAAAGAAAAAATGACACTTTTCATCATCTCCAAGAGACCCATTAAACTTGTAGAGTAAACTTGTCCCTGTCGAGTCAGAGCAGAGCGTTAGATTTTTTGCGCTTGGTGCTATGTGTGATTAACAGCAAGTTTTCACATGAAAAGACACTGAAATGGAATGAAAATAAATGAAAGATTAAAGATTGGTTTGGAGATCTGATTCCTCTAGTTTTGAGGCCAAATGTTGCTCTAAAGTAATGACACAAACAACGTTGCTTTATTAAAGGGATAGTTCACCTAAAAATGAAAGTTCATAATTTACTCGCACTCATGTTGTTCGAACCCACATGAATTTTATGTAGGAGTCAAAACTAGGCCTTTAGAAGAATGTTCATGCTGTTATTTCCATACAGTGAAAATATATTCAGTGATCAGGGCCAAACCAAAATGCACCATAAAATTACTATATTTATAAAATAATTTGATGGTGCATTTTGAAAACGGATAACTTTTTTTTGCATTTTGGTCATTCATTTACACGCCAACAGGCTTTTGAGGGCCTGAAAACACAAAGATTTGAAAAAAAGTTTTTGAAAACGATAATGTTATTGTAAAAAAAAAAAAAAAAAATCACATTTGTGAAAATCTGCATGCGTATTATGTGTTCCCATAGTTTTTCTTTACAGTGTGGCATCTCCAACTACTGGCCCAACATGCATAATACAGCACTTTAAGTTGTTTTTGTGGTTCCGTGTGAACGGGACTCGTTTTGACAACGTTGTCGTCTGGATGTGAAAAATTCAGTTTTCGTGTAGACATACCCTCAGTATATGTTTTACTTTTTATTTTTTTATGTCTTTTGTTCCACAGAAGAAATTAAGTCATTCAGGTTAAATATGACATGACAGTCAATAAATAATGGCGATATTTCATTACTTTGGTAATCATTTCTCAATCATTCAATTAATCCAGTGTTTCTCAGTATTCTGCACTGCCCCCTACAGTACTGGAGGAGTATTTCAGCCAGAACACTTCCACATCCTTGTGTGTGGATCTGACCTTTACGTTGGGTGACCTCTGACCCTAAAAACAATCTGTTCCTCCCTCCCCTACCCCCACTCCCCCTCCTTTCCCCTCGTTTTTCTTTTTCTTTCTCCCTCTTGCAGTCCGGTCACTCTCATCAGCATGTGTCCGGAGCAGTATGAGTGAGTATCAACAGTCAACCATCAGTCCTCCTCTTCCTCCTTGTCCTTCCTCAGTACAGCATGCAGTACATCCACCAGCACCCCACCCTCCCACTTTTTTTTTTTTTTTTGTCTAACCGTCTTTCTCAGTTCGTCCATCCCAATAACACTTGGCCTTCACTGTAGATCATCAGACACATTTCATGTTTAGAATCATGATTGTCATTGGTTATTTTTGGAGTGTGCTTTTGTTTATGTGTGTGTTTGTTTTCAGGCTTTCTCCATCGCCACAACTCTCTCATGACGACACACACTCACGGATAGGGCAGTACGCCAGCAGGTATATCTCACTTCTGACATTACAGTACACAAACCACACTGATGTCATGCTGCGTTCATGTCATTTAAGAATTAGCATATTTACAGATGTCTGACTAGTTAAGATTAGGGCTGTCAATCACGTAAATGTCAAAGGAATTCTCAAATGAATTGCATGTATCTGTATTGCTAGGGAAAATGGTTACAATTTATTTTAAGGTGGTGTTGTTACAGTGTAATTACACTCCTAAAAGTAAGATTCCTTTTAGTGAACATTTCTTAACAGAACTATGTTTTTTCTTAGTGTGAAGAACATTTTAATAATCTAAAGAACCTTTTTTTCGCACAGTAAAGAGCCTTTTGTGGAATGGACAGATTCCATGGATGTTAAAGTTTCTTCATGGAACCATCAATGCCAATAAATTAAATAAAAAAAGTAATATCAATTAACTACATGTACTTACTAAAGGATAAAAGTTTGGTTTAGGGTTTGTTGCTTGTAATTATGCACAATTTACTGTTATTACTATAGTAAGTGCATGTAAAATATAAGTATGGCATCTTATAAAGTGTTACCAAAAGGCAAAGAATGAAAAACGTATGAAGATAATTCAAAGACATTACATGATATTCAGTATAAAAAAGAAACATTCAGTGTAATGAAAAACAATATATTGATTTGTGTCTGTTGTTTTATTTCATATCATTGTACACAAGTCTACAATACAAGTCAACCAATCGTTTTTGAATCTTTTTTTAAAAGTATGTCAATTTATCATTAACAACGATATGTATGCACATGGATTTATTCTGCCCTAGCACCAGTAATAACTAATATTATTCCAAATTTAGCAATAATCATTAGTACTAATTACTAGCAAATTATTAATAAATTAATTAAAATTAAAGTTATTAATTTGTGATTGATAAAGTACTAGTAATTTCTGTATAATTTCAATTTCTCTGTCATCATTAGAGTTAGTATTTACGTTATGCTCCGTTAGACCTCTGACGCTCTGCCAAATGCAATTTAATCTGGTGCCATATACAGTATATTAGGCACTATCAATTTTATTTACACCTGTTTAAAGGGAAGAAAAAACATACTATGCTTCCAGCGTTGACCTTCTACCCGTAAAGACTCGAAAATGGATTTTCACCGTCAGCTAGTTTCTCTCAAAGTCACTATCACACACACAGGAGGTTATTATGGTATTGTGAATATAGACTATGACTGAAGCCTCAATCCCATTATAGGAACTCTATGAGACGGTAATCCGTCAGGACGAGTCTTCAGTGTGTGTGTGAGAAAGTAAAGCTCCTGACACTAGCACTATCTACGATGCAGAGTTATTCAGTATTGAGCTTTGATTGGTTGTGTCCAACCCACTTGGCCACACCAGAACTCATACTTTGAATTTACATGTTTATGGTTTTATATTCTCATCCATCAAGGAACACATAAATAAACATGCTCAGTCATGGTGGAGCCTCAGAGGTACACAAATCCATAAGCTGCATCCTTTTAATGCTAATAAACAGTGTGATACTGTCGTATTGATCCCGTATTGGTCTGGGTCTCTGTCTGTTCAGGTTGGCACAGATGGAGCGCTCCAATGGCTCTTTGCCCACCGACAGCAGCTCGGCCACTGGAAGCATGTGAGTCTGTAAACTCTTTACTATCTTTACTGTAAATTTAAGGTTTTTCCATTTAGAGGCCATACTTGAACTGAATACATTTATACATTACATTTAGTCATTTAGCAGACGCTTTTATCCAAAGCGACTTACAAACGAGGACAACATAAGCAATCAAACTAACAAAAGAGCAACAATATGTAAGTGATGTGACAAGTTTTGATTAGTATGTTTTTTTTTGTTTTTTTTTATAAGAAATAAAAAGAAAAAAAAGTACATAGAATAGAAAAAGAATATTGCTGAACAGAGGTGTGACATGTGCTCTTTTTGGCTCATTAAAGACTAATCTTGCTGCTGCATTCTGCATTAGTTGCAGAGGTTTTATAGAAGTGGCTGGAAGATCTGCCAAGAGAGCGTTGCAATAGTCCAGCCTTGACAGAACAAGAGCTTGAACAAGGATTTCTGTAGCATGTTCTGATAGAAAGGGCCTGATCTTCATAATGTTATATAAAGCAAATCTGCAGGACTGGGCAGTTCTAACAATGTGGTCTGAGAAATTCAGCTGATCATCAATCATAACTCCAAGGTTCCTGACTCTCCTGGAAGTTATGGTTGATGTGCCTAACTGGATGGTGAAATTGTGATAAAGTGTTGGGTTTGCTGAAACCACAAGCAGTTCTGAAATGCCTGTTAGACATGCTGAGATGCGAGCAGCTATCGTCGGATCATCAGGATGGAATGAGAGGTAGAGCTGAGTGTCATCAGCATAGCAGTGAAATGAAAAGCCATGTTTCTGAATGACAGAACCTAGTGATGCCATGTAGATAGAGAAGTGGTCCAAGAACTGAGCCCTGAGGCACCCCAGTAGCTAGATGTTGAGATCAAGATATCTTGAAGTACCTATCTAAGAGATAAGACTCGAACTAGAGACCTACGCGGGATGTAGTTTTCAGTTCCGCTCCCGCAAGATTCTGTCCCGCGCCCGCCAGCTCCCGCAGAACTATATATCTTATCTGGTCCCGCTCCCACCCGCGACATTCATGTTTTGTCCCGCTCCCGCCCGCATAAAAGTAATCTACATTGATTTTTTTTAGTACATCGAAGAAATGTACATGAAATGGTTCTGTAACATCTCTTAAGCTCCACAACATCCCAGCATAAACACTCCCAATAAAATATTTGTTATTTAGGCTAAGTATCAACATTCACAAACCACTGTTATTTTTAACAGAAAAGGAAGCATGGGCTGCTGCGTGCATGGTTTGGCATGGCAGAATGCGAGCAGCGCTTCCTTTATTATCACTAAAAGTTGACATCTCAGTTAATTGCGATCTCATAAAGCTCTGTTATAACACAATAAATATATGCACAATGAATGTTAACATGAGAGGATTTTCACTGCGGTGAGTAGATTCTAACTTAATCACCCCTGATTGGCCATTGCGTTCCAGAAATCAACAGCTGAGTCTGTGATTGGCTACATTGCGCAACCCTTTAAACACGTGTTATAAATAGAAACTCTGCCTAGCTAGCGCATGTCAATCATTTTAATGTTAATAGCTATTAGTTGGTCTTTTTGCTTTTGTGCAACAGATAAATAAAAATGTTTATGTTTTAGACACTTTGTTTAGATAATTTCTATTTAGCGGGAGTCCCGCAAATCATTTTATTCTCCCGCATCCCGCACACACACGAGTCTCTTCCCACCCGCACTCGCCCATCAAGAGTTGTCCCGCGCCGCACTCTGTTGTGTTGGGTCCCGCGGTACTCCCACGGGAGTGCAGGTCTCTAACTCGAATCACTGAAGTGTGGTTCCTGAGATGCCCTTTGCCAATAGGGTTGACAGGAGGATCTGTCAAAAACAGTGGACAGATCCAGCAAGATAAGTATTGAGGATTTGGAAGCTGCTCTTGCTAGTCTTAGGGCTTCAACATCTGAGAACTGGGCAGTCTTGGTTGAATGTCCACTTCTGAAGCCAGACTGGTTGCTGTCCAGGAGGTTGATGAATATATTGGTGAAATTCTGGTGATTCAGCTTAAAGGGTTAGTTAACCCCCCAAAAAATGAAAATTCTGTCATCATTTACTCACCCTTCACTTGTTCCACCACAAAAGATATGTTGAAGAATGTTGGTAACCAAACAATTGATGGTAGCCATTGACATCCATAGAATTTGGAAATCAGTGACTACCAGCAACTGTTTGGTAATTAACATTCTTCAAAATATCTTCTTTTGTGCTCAACAGAAACTCATACAGGTTTGAAACAACTTGAGGGTGAGCAAGTGAGAATTTTCATTTTTGGGTGAACTGTCCCTTTAAGAAATTGAATATTTTTCATATTTTTATGTTATATGTGAACAAAGCTGTATCATAGTTAGGGGTGGGAGAAAAAATGGATTCATCAATGCATCGTGATTCTCTCTCCAACAATTCTGGATCGATTCTGAGCTTAGTTTTTAACCAGATGCCCGATGACGCTGAGTTTGCTTTAGAAACACCCGTATTCTGTTTGCTTCCAATTCCTCACACACATACACCACTCGAACCTTCCGTAAAATAATCTTTCATGATATGTAAATGTAAGGATTTTAAGATTCTTAAGAAAGAAGTAGATCAAGAATCGTTCTGGAATCGGATCGTGACTCCCAGAATCGGATCGGGGAAGCATGGGCTGCTGCGTGCATGGTTTGGCATGGCAGAATGCGAGCAGCGCTTCCTTTATTATCACTAAAAGTTGACATCTCAGTTAATTGCGATCTCATAAAGCTCTGTTATAACACAATAAATATATGCACAATGAATGTTAACATGAGAGGATTTTCACTGCGGTGAGTAGATTCTAACTTAATCACCCCTGATTGGCCATTGCGTTCCAGAAATCAACAGCTGAGTCTGTGATTGGCTACATTGCGCAACCCTTTAAACACGTGTTATAAATAGAAACTCTGCCTAGCTAGCGCATGTCAATCATTTTAATGTTAATAGCTATTAGTTGGTCTTTTTGCTTTTGTGCAACAGATAAATAAAAATGTTTATGTTTTAGACACTTTGTTTAGATAATTTCTATTTAGCGGGAGTCCCGCAAATCATTTTATTCTCCCGCATCCCGCACACACACGAGTCTCTTCCCACCCGCACTCGCCCATCAAGAGTTGTCCCGCGCCGCACTCTGTTGTGTTGGGTCCCGCGGTACTCCCACGGGAGTGCAGGTCTCTAACTCGAATCACTGAAGTGTGGTTCCTGAGATGCCCTTTGCCAATAGGGTTGACAGGAGGATCTGTCAAAAACAGTGGACAGATCCAGCAAGATAAGTATTGAGGATTTGGAAGCTGCTCTTGCTAGTCTTAGGGCTTCAACATCTGAGAACTGGGCAGTCTTGGTTGAATGTCCACTTCTGAAGCCAGACTGGTTGCTGTCCAGGAGGTTGATGAATATATTGGTGAAATTCTGGTGATTCAGCTTAAAGGGTTAGTTAACCCCCCAAAAAATGAAAATTCTGTCATCATTTACTCACCCTTCACTTGTTCCACCACAAAAGATATGTTGAAGAATGTTGGTAACCAAACAATTGATGGTAGCCATTGACATCCATAGAATTTGGAAATCAGTGACTACCAGCAACTGTTTGGTAATTAACATTCTTCAAAATATCTTCTTTTGTGCTCAACAGAAACTCATACAGGTTTGAAACAACTTGAGGGTGAGCAAGTGAGAATTTTCATTTTTGGGTGAACTGTCCCTTTAAGAAATTGAATATTTTTCATATTTTTATGTTATATGTGAACAAAGCTGTATCATAGTTAGGGGTGGGAGAAAAAATGGATTCATCAATGCATCGTGATTCTCTCTCCAACAATTCTGGATCGATTCTGAGCTTAGTTTTTAACCAGATGCCCGATGACGCTGAGTTTGCTTTAGAAACACCCGTATTCTGTTTGCTTCCAATTCCTCACACACATACACCACTCGAACCTTCCGTAAAATAATCTTTCATTACGTTCGGAAAGGTTGAAGCGAATTACAAGGACATTTGCAGGCTTCATTGCACCGGATGCGCTGTGAAAATCACTCACAGTTTTTGAATGGAAAACGTTCAGATAATCTTAAATAGTGAAAGCACTCTTTGTTTGTTGTTTGCAATATACTATATATATATATATATATAATATTATTATATAATGTTTCTATGCTCCTCTTTATTATTTGCTACTTGTATGTTTTGAGGTTATATTAGTTTAAAATTCTAAACATACAACTGTTTTAATTATTATTTGTAATTATTTAAAAAAGTACTTAATTACTTATGTAAGGATATGTAAATGTAAGGACTTTAAGATTCTCAAGTCGGTAAACTAATAAAGTAATAAGGGGGGTGAAAAAGTAGATCAAGAATCAGATCGTGACTCTCAGAATCGGATCGGATCAGATCGTGAGGTGACTAAAGATTCCCACCCCTAATCATAGTCATAATGTTTTGAGCACATTCACAGTTAGGATGTTCTGAGAAGAATAAGAATTAATCTGTCTAAATGAAATTATAAAATGATTAAATTAATGTAATGTAATTAATTGTTGTATGTTATTATTGTATTAAAAAAATAGCGGTTAAAAATTATGTAATACATTTAAATGAATTCTGACAGGGTTGTTAAAGGGGTCATATGATGTTGCTAAAAAAGGACATTAGTTTGTGTATCTGGTGTAATGAAATGTGTTTATGCAGTTTATGGTTAAAAAACACATTATTTTCCACATACTGTACATTATTGTTTCTCCTCTATGCCCCGCCTTTCTGAAACGCGTCGATTTTTACAAAACTCATCGGTCTGAAAAGCGAGGTGTTCTGCGATTGGCCATCTATCCAGTGCGATGTGATTGGCCGAATACCTCAAGCGTGTGACGGAAATGGTACGCCCCTTACCAGGGGTGTGAAGTAACGAATTACAAATACTCACGTTACAGTAATTAGTTTTTTTTTTTTATCAGTAATTGTACTTTTTTGAGTAGTTAAAAAATTGTGTACTTTTACTTGAGTACATCTTAAGTGATGTATCGGTACTTTTACTCCGCTATTTTCCTCAGTTTGTGGTCGTTACATGCTTATTTTAATTTTATTTTTATCCATCAACATGATTGGATAGAGAGTAATAGGTCTCGTGACTTTCGTCAATTCAAATTTTGTATAGAAAACTTTAACCGCCAGCTGTTTATCATGGCTGCTGGAAGCGCATTCTTCAAGCATCAATTCAGTCGCATCTTCCTCTAACTTAATATGTTAAGGTAAATTTCGGATTTCTGCTTACTAAATGATTTGTATATATGCTTGCCTATCTACACGGCCTGAAATTTGGTGTGAGGTTGTGGGTATTGCATACAGTGTTAACTCCCGCAAGTGCCACGTTCTGTAAATTCCCCACTCACTTATGAGACGCTCGATCTGCGCTGCCTCGTCTCTCTCTCTCGTGCGTTCTGCAGCGGTCGCTTGGATAAGTCGTTGTTGCTTGTTGAACTTGTTGACTTTTGATGAGTTTGAGCCGTGATGCGCACAGTGCAAAAGTGTGTTGGAAACACAAATTGAGGACCAAATCTGCACCTTATTGATGACCCGTGGCGTTAATATACTGCATCTGTGCCAGCGCGTGATGTAATAAAACTGCAGCTCGTTAATAAAATTTGTTTTAAACCATTTTATACAATCCACCTTCATTTAGCAAGTGCACTCGCGCATAAACAATTTTCAAGTTCAACACTTTTTGTTCTGTTCCGTTGTGGATGCTGCTGGTTCACCGAGACCGCCGCGGCTCAGCAAAGAGACGTGTGTGTGTGTTTTCCTTTGAAAAAGATTCCCCAGAAATACCTCGCTATTTAATGCATTGCACATGATTTTATTGAGTTTATTGAGTTTTGATGTATTTTAAAGAGTTGGCCGTCAAAATTAAAACTGCTGGATGATAGATACTCTTCATTCTTTAGGACAAACAAGATAATGTGAATTACAGAATGTACAACCTTTTTAAAATGTATCAATTGCGGTGTACAGCGTTTATTATGAGGGGGTAGAATCCACAGCTCAGTACTCACTACTCAATACTCATGAGTACTTTTAAATAGGTTACTCTTTTACTCTTACTCAAGTATTTTTTTGGACAAGTACTTTTACTCTACTCACACTACATTTTTTGGAAGGTAATGGTACTTTTACTTGAGTATATTTTTTCAGTACTCTTTCCACCACTGCCCCTTACCATACTGTGAAGCCGTGTCCCAGCGCGACAAGACGAAAACATTAAAAGCCATTATAAACGAGGCATTTGTTGCATCCAGTGGGGACATAATTGCTGATTATAATGACTTATACTGTCTTTTTACGTGTTGCATATCGCACCACGTAAACATAAAACCATGTCTGCATTTGTGAACGGATTACCGACAAACAACAAGCGCTACTCTATACTGCTCAAAACTCGCATTTGAATCATCAGTGGCAACTTCTTTAAATATGAAAACGTACTTACAGGCTGTGAGTCAGAACAGCCGGCATTGTAGGATCAGGAAACAGTCCTCTTTAAAATGCGTTGCATACATCTGAATATTTGGTTTGAACTGTTCTGGAACAGTGTTGTAGACGTGGGGGCATGTTAGAACGAGCCGTTTTAGGGGGGCGTGGACGAGTCTTAACTTTTATTAAGAATATCTCTTTGGGTTTGAGACTTTAGTCTTTGCAACTTTAGGGATTTTATCTATTCACGAACAACTTGTAACACTCCAAAGAGAAAGGAAAACTTGAAATCGCATCATATGACCCCTTTAAATTAAAATAATAAAAAATGTGCTTAAGCTGGGGAAATGTGGTTGCTAATGTATTCCAAAGGGTTCCTAGGGTATTCTGGGCAGTTGCTAGGTAGTAAGAAACATTAACAAAGTAATTTAGCAGAATTGTGTGAATTTAACAATTGTCTCCTGCAGTCTGACTGAACAGTAAAGAGCCATATAAATACATACTGCCATGTTTCTTATTTGCTTTGGTGCCGGTGGAGTCTGAATGAGATCCTTCTGGTCTCAGTGCTGACCGAGAGAGAATCAAATGGACATACAAAGAGATATAGAGAGATAGAGTGTATTGGGGAAAGATTAGTATGAAATGGACTCCTATTCAAACTGTTGAAGTGAGAGAGGTCAGCAGAGGAGGTATTTACACTAAAAATGACTCAAGTCAAAGTTTATTGCACTAAAACAGCTTCTTAGTTTCTTCTCTCCCAGCCTTTGAATTAAACAAGCTAAATTTGCTACTGTACTTTTAAGACTTTTATATGTAAATGACCTCTATTATGATTGGTTCTCTTTCTGACTCCGATAGTTTGTAGTCTGAATCAAATGTGATGATATAAAAAGACTGGATACAATCATATACAACATGTTTTGTACTGCATTGTTTTTGCTGGATGTACGAAGTCTGATTCACACACAAATGTCTCCTGTTGTTTTGATGAATCAGTCAAAAAGTCTCAAGAATTCACCACTTATCGAATATTAATATTAAAAACAATGATATCAAAAATGCTTTTGTTTATTAAAAGATTGTGATTTCTGAATGAGCCATTTTTGCAGTTTAGTTTTGTGTTTGAGTGAACGTTTGGGTCTCGAACACTATTTCAAAAAAGGTACAAAAACCTTGTTTTTCGATTATCTGAACCCTTTAAGGTTGGGAACAGTGAGGAACACAAACTCTGACGTTTCATTTCTCTGCTGATGAAAGGAACGAATAGAATGAGATGGACGGAGGGCAGCAGTGAGAGGAATCAGACGCGCTGTGGATCTTTATCAAAGAAATGAACCACCAGAAGCAGATACAAACACACACTTTCATTCAGTCTCACATACTGTATGTATGCATGGGTTCTGTGACATCTGAACTCTTCATAAGAGTGTTGTAAAGGAAGCTTATTATGAGCAGTATCAATGCAGGGACAGAGGCGGCGTATGATGCTTGAAATCTAGTTGACAAAAAAGCCTTGTAGCTCTGAACCTGAGTGAATGACGACACACACACACACACACACACACACACACACACACTGTCAGCTGCTATGAAGTACACGACTAAAGGGCACACATCTCTCACAAAGCAAACAATAACGTTCACAAACACGTGTACATTTGTACCTGTCGTAAACGTATTGTTTTATATAAACTAATTATAGTAACTACAGACTAAACCAAGATAAAAATCATTTTACTAGGGATCGGTGTTATTTTAGCATTATTTATATACTAGTATAGCATTTATTAACATTTTGAATAGCTTTTTTTTCAGTATTTCATGTTCATTTTAGTTTGTTTGTCATTTTCATATGTGCTTTTGTCGTTTTATGCTGATCAACCAACAAATGTCTGGCTTTAAAATGTATAGTTAGCTAATATCTAAAACTAAACTAGTTTTTTTAAATGCTATAAATGAATTTAGGCAT
The DNA here is from genome assembly GCF_001515645.1 of Sinocyclocheilus grahami. Lineage (NCBI taxonomy): Eukaryota > Metazoa > Chordata > Actinopteri > Cypriniformes > Cyprinidae > Sinocyclocheilus > Sinocyclocheilus grahami. The sequence continues at coordinate 661,634 of NW_015506216.1, read as the reverse complement.
CACAAAACTATAATGTACAGAATGAAAAATGCATTTTTGTTTTGAGATTTTCTGCAGATGTTATTAGATCTTAAATTGTGCTTTTAAAGATTAAACTTGTTAGATTTATGAAAATTTAATCTAAATGTAAAAGTAGTGATGCACTGAAATTTAAGTAGCAGAAATAAATTTTTTGTGTCTGCCAAAATCATTGACATTTAATTAGTGCTTTTATTGATGATGTTTTAACTATGCATTGCTCACTTGATTACACAATATTTGTAGTGTGCTTGCATCATCCAATATCTACCAATAAAAACAGTACATCCAATACTGACCAATATAAGTCAATTGAATCTCTAGCCAGTATCCGATATGGTACCGGTATATCATATGCATGCATTCATTTTATCCTCGAAGATATTCCCTAAGAAACATTTTGTCAGATTTCTCACTTCTGGGGACAAATTTGAACCCGAAGTGTAGCCAAGTAAACCAACCTACACACACGCTTATTTAATGAGCGATTATTGTTCAAAGCCAATGAGGGATGTTCTGACTTCTAATGAGCAATCTTCCTCAAACACTACCTGGAGATTTGTCCCTGAGAGTGTTTACCGTGGAGAGTGTGTGTGTGGGTGTGGGTGTGGGTGGGTGAGCATCTGTGTGGTTGCACACTGTTGCATCAGTATGGCAGCGATGACGTTAATGAAGATTGCCAGATGATGGTCAGTTTTACCAGGACAGAAACAATTTGACACAAGCATTTGTGACTTTTGGTTTCCTGTTTGCTGAGGGTTTGCAAAGTGGTGTTAAAATAATCTTATTAACATCCCTAAATCTAATTACTTCTTGCTGTCTCTTTCTCTTCCCCGTCTCTCTTTCTGTGTCTTTCTTTGGCTGGCTCTAAGAAGATGGAACTAATTCCATTCCTCCTGCTGTCCCGCTAACACCTTGTTTATCTCTTTACCTAATGCATTAGCACACTCTTCAGCATCATATATTTGCTTGTGCTTGTGCGTTTGAGGTGTAGAGAGAGAATTTAGTGTTTTCTCGTTACAATGTTTGTGATGGATTGGTGTGTAATGGCATTATCTGTTGGGTTTAATTGAGTGCAGGAGGGAAGATTCCCCACTCGAAAATACCATTAAAACCCACTCGTTAATTTTATTTTATTTTTTTGTTTTTATTTTGGGGCTTTTGCCTCATTTCTATTCTACAGCTGTTCTAGAGTTTGACAGGAAAGACAGAGCGAATGGGATCTGGGCTGGATTCAACCCATAATTTGTCCAGAGCATTGAACTGAACACTGCACTATGTCGCCAATGTCTTTTAACTCTTCTTTCTTTATTTTTTGGGGCCATTTTTTTGTAAATGGCTATAGAAGAGAGTGACAGGATGTTAGGAGGAGTTATGGGATCAGGACACAATAAAGGTCCAACCTCGAACCTGTATGTTCCACATGAGCACCAATGCTCAACGTGCCTTTAGCATTTTTGCAAACTGTTAAGCCCCGTTCACACCAAGAACGATAACTATAAAGGTAACGATATTAGCGTCCAAACCATCGAACGATATTGTCTGTTTATTCTAAGTGCACATGCATCTGCCGCTTTAAATTCTTGAGCTCGTTACAGCAGGCTCTGAGCAGAACTGGAACAAAAGTTTGATTTGAACCTGCATTTCCCACATGAGCACCACAGCTCAGTGTGTCTGTGTCGCATGCATTAACCACTAAGCCACAGCTCTTAGTTTTCTCTCTCAATCGGTATGGTCTTCTCTTTCACTTTCTTTGTTTGATTGTTTGCACACTCATGTTAGCATTCTCATTTCCCGTTCCTGCCCTTAGAGTTTATGAACTCTGTTAACACTCCAGCTGATCAATGCATCCCATGCAGAATCACAGACACAAGCGGGACGTCTCCTGTACTCCTCTCGTCTCGTCTCAGCCCTGGGGTGAAAAACAGCAGCTGTCTGATGTGAAATCTCATCTGCACTGAGAGAAAGGGAGCGTGCAATCACTTTGTCTCCAATTTGTGCCTCTCTTTCTGTTCTCTCCCGGGTCCTGTGGGAGATGTAGGCAGTGATGTGGTTTTCCGTCAGTGTCTTGTTCTTCAGCGCTCAGATTGAATGCTTTCCAGATCTGTCTCTCCTCGTTCCAGTGTAATAGTACAGCTACAAAGCTTCTTCGCTTCCTTTAAACCGGAGTTCCTGTTTTGAGCTTTCTCCTCTTGGGTCCATCCATCTGGACATTTATATTTCAGACATAACTGAACTTTTATCTGTAGCTGCATTATAATTCACTGCTCTCTTCATACTGAGCAGCTCACTTCACTGCATTTGCCAAAATATGTTCAATTGAGTCGTGCAGATTAGGGAGTTCAAGTTTGATGACACAGTTTCTGTCATGACAACTCTCGGAGGGATTGGCATGGTAATGTTCATGACAATGTTAATGTGTTTGGTCTTGGCGGAATAGATCTGCTACACTGCTGCTGCTGCTACTGCCAATACATCCACAACATGCTGCTGTGGGCATGTAAGAAATATTGCTGCTGCAAATATAACATACATGAAATAACCCCCGTATAGCATACATGAATCACCTCATAGCAGATCTATACAGGTGGAGCTGGGGAAGGTGGAGGGTTTCTGAAGCAAGCTGCAACTGCTACGGCAAGCACTGGTCATATATTTGAATGTTGAGCAGTGAGCTCATTGGCTACCGATACAGGAGAGAACCAATCAGCTGTGCCATGTGATAATGATGGCATTAGGTCAGATTGAGCTAGACCAATCGGACTTTACAACCTGAACTAACCTTGTCTTGTCATAAAACGTCCAAATGATCTGATATTTTAAGAGACTTATTGAACTAGAAACACTCATGAGGATCTACTGGGCAAATGTTTTTCATATGTTGTTTTAGTGTTTCACTGCTTATTTTTAATAATAGAAAAGTAAAATAATTTAAGAAATAATAATAAAATATCATACCAAGCTTTGTTTTCAAGAATTTCAGTGAAGCTTTTCACTTCATTATGATTTCAGGACAGTTATATAACTCTAAGGGTTTTTTTTGTTTTTTTTTTTGTTAGTTTTTTTGACATTATGCCCCCCAATCCAAATTAATTCCGAAATTAAAAACATGTTCATCATAGAAGACATGTATTAAAATCATTGTATGTATGAATTGTATTTTTAATGTGTTTTTGAATTCATTAATAAGCCCGGACCAAAAAATAAATAAAACGTCACTGACCCTTAAATCTAAATTCTCTAAATTTAAATAATTTATAATATTTAAACGACTGTTGAGATATTTCCTATTTCATTTAATGTGAATGATTAACATTCTCAATATTCCTTCAGCAAATGCCCTGTGAAATCAACAAAGCCCAGCATGCAAACAGATTTGATTGTTTGTGGACAGGATATGTATTAGCAGTCAGTTAGATGATTTTTTTGGCTGGTCAGTCAGTCGAAGCACGTGTCTGTCCTGAGAGAGCTTCACAGATCGGCACTCCAGCACCGTTTCAGTAGTGAAGAGGTATTTGAGTTGTGAAATGTATCAGCTCAGTCCTGTGTGAGAGTTAGACAGGTGGAGTGAGTAATGGGCCGATAACAAGGAGAGCGCCAGTGAATCCGGCTCTGTCACGCTCTCTGTGACTGTTTTGCTAATGGACCTGCTGCGAGCAGCGCTCCTTTTGGCAGCTTTCATTGACTTAAATTAGTCTCTTTTATTGTTTAGTTTTTCTCCAAAATTGTCTGAAAAAACCCCCTTTGTGAGCACGAATGGAAAAGCAAAAGAAAGACAAAAGATTCATCGAGTGGAAGCAGAAAATTGGAAAGCTGAAACCAAATGAAAGCAGAGGAACATCCCTGAAAGAGAGACTATTATTAGAGGAACTTTGAACTAACAAAAAAGTGAACAAGTAAAAGTTGCTTGAAGTCTTTTGAGTGTGTCTGTGAAGAATATGAGTTCATGAGAATATTAATTAATGGTGCTTATTGAGGAAAGTATCACTTTACATTTACACTGAAGGAACTTCTTGAGGGAACTTTCTCAATATCTTAACCTTTACAAATCTACCCAGCCAGCATTTCAGGTACCATGGTTGAATCAACGCTGAATTAGGTGTTGATTATGCAAATTGGATCAACATTGAAACAACAACTGACATTATTTCAACCGTATTTCAAACGTTGAAGGTCGGTCATATGCCAAGTTCCACTTCCCTTTTTCATCCTGCTAATTCATATTTGGGAAGATCTTGCTCTTTTGACATAATCAAAAATTAAAATGATGTGTAAACATGTGTAAACGTGTGCTAAGATTCAGAACTCAAAGCTCCTCCCCATAAACGAGCCGTTCAGAAATCATCATAGTTGTGACATCACATCAGTGAGCTTGTGCCCGCCCACCAATCAGCTGTGCAGTATTCAGAAACTCAGCCACTCAGATGAATGACAGTCTGAACCAGTCATTTACATCAAGAAGTCTTAAAGGTACGGTAACATTTAGGCAGCTGGTTTAATCATGAGAGTCAGTGGGAGGGTGGAAAATTAACTAAATTGAAATGCTTCAGAAGTGCAGAATATGTTCCTTTAAGAGTTTGGCACATCATGCCCACATCATTAAAGTCTTCAGAGCTTGTTTTATACTGTTGTGGACGTGTTCAGGCGAGCTCAGCGGGTGTCCTTCACAGAACAAGTGTATGATAATTACAGAGCTAATAAGCCGTTGCCTGGCTTTCCTCCTCAGAGGGATGTCTGTGTCTCAAATCTGCACTGATGCTACACTAGAGATCAAACATTGAAACTCTTTTTCCTTCATTACCGCCATTTGCTGTCTAATGTTTACTCTGAACAAGGTCGCCTGTACATTCACGCATGCCGAAATAGCAAGAAAAGTTGTGCAAGTCACATTAAACGTCCAAAAGATCAAAAGAGAAAAACATTAAGAAATTTCAGTTTTCAAAAAATAAATAAATAATAATTCTTTGATGCATAAATGCACTTTACAATTAAAATAACATAGGTTTTCTATTTGATGGAAATGTTTTAATGATTAGTTCACTTCCAGAATAAAAATGTCCTGATGTGACTGAAGAAAGAAAGACGTGAACATCTTGGCTGACATGGGGGTGAGGAAATTACCAGGACATTTTTATTCTGGAAGTGAACTAAACCTTTAATTGTCATTTTCATCTTTTTATACATCTCTTTCGAATTTTGGAGTGAAATATGTCTTGTGCATGGCAAGTTTCGCATGGTTCACCCACGCACAGGTTTTGTAGATATCTGAAACATGAGGTGGGTGTCTGAATGTTTCTCTGAGGCTGCCGAGCAGTCAAACGCAATTTTATGTGTTTATTATTTTTCAAATAAACATCCCTGAGTGTTACAATAAAGAAACCAAAGAAAGTTCCAAACGATCAAACCTGAAAGCAAGGCAGACGGGTTTGCCAATCGTGAAAGAGTGTGGAATGAAAGAGGGATGAAGGGAAGGAGACGGGAGTCGTCAGGGGAGTTTCTCCTGTGATGGTGTTTTAGATTGAATGTGACGGCTGGGACTCAGACTCTTGACTGATGCTGCTGGAGACAGACATGACACCTGCACTCATTCCTCTTTCTTCGGCCTCCTCTTTCATCTCTCTACACCTCTCTATCTCTGGCCGTCTTTTCACAACACTTCAGTTTTCTCACACAAACAGCTTATTCTCAAATGCCTTTTTTTTCCCTTTCTTTTACAGTATTTGCCAGGCTCCACTGATATTCCTCAGCTATTTTATATATATATATATATATATATATGACTTATTTTTGAGATTGCTCTTAGCAGATGACACTGATATTTTATGTAATGCAATGAAATGCAGGCATTTTTAAGTGTGGCGTGTGTGTGTGCAGTGTGTTTTAGACCCATGTGTCACTATATCATCCCAGCTAAAGCTTTAACACTCTTCTTCTGCTGGTTTGCAGGCGCTCCCCTTTCCTTCAGGAAATGCAAATATACTTGTGTTTGTTGTCTGGCTGCTTCGTGACTTTTGCCCCGATTTTCAGTCTGGAGGAGTAGACACTAGCTGCCAGAAGTCAGAGCCAGTCTGCAGATTTTGGGCAGTCGGGTTGACAGATTTATGGAGAAAAACGCAAGTTTCTCCTCTGTAACCATTTACAAAGTGTATGATGCCTAGTGTTTTAAAATCTCTTCAGATTTTAAAAGTTATGTATTGCAGCCTTGAAATAATTTGTTGCGGCCAAATTCTTTGGCAGATAGAAAATGGCAGATGATATATTGATTATAAATATAATAATGTACTCATTCTCTACTCGCATCACACAGATCTGCGAAAATGACAAAAAAAAAGATGTATTATGCATTTCGCACTTTGAAACCCATTTTCAAAAGTTCGCGTTTTCAGGCCCCTAAACTTTTGTGTAAATGAATAGGGCTGGGTATCGTTCAAAAATGTTCGATATCGATACCGATACTGGTTCCTGAACGATACTTTTTTCAATACTAATTTTATGAAATCAATTTTAACAAGGTTACTTTTATCTAAAAAAAGTAAAAGCGAATTATAAATCTTATTTATTGTCTTATGTAGCATGATGCTACAGTTTGCATGAATGGTCACATAACACGCACTTTCGGTCGTGTCGTATGAACGGACATCTGCATATGATCGGAACTCCACGCAGCTCCCGCGCTACTCTCCATTGGAAATGAATAACTTCCGGTCTGTCGCTTGTCGGAGGTGGACTGGCATTTCAACTGTGGAAATGCCAGTATGACGAGGATCGTTTTCATTTTAAAACAAAAGCGCACCAGTGTAAATGTAGCCTTAAATCTAAGGGGGCTGGGATGCATTCACACTGCAGCCTCACGAGTGAGCCACATCTCTGTGAGCAACCGGTGACGTGGACCGACTGTGCAGACCGATCGGTGTATTACAGTACCACGAGAGCTATAGAGAGCAGACTGCTCCGTGCGCTTTCAAATCGCTCTCGCGGATGTCAAGATCGATCTGCACTGCGCCTCTAGTCGAACACACCGGCTAGTGCTGCAGGCTTATTGGCTCACTGACGCTGATGAGATTAACCCCTTAGGTATCTAAATTGGTACCTGGTTTGTTTTTTTGGTACTCGATGGTATCGAGGCAATTCGTCCGGTGCCTAAAAAGTATCGAACCCGATACCCAGCCCTATAAATTAATGACCAAAATGCATAAAAAGTTGTCAGTTATTACGAAAACGGTGTCGTGTAAACAGCCCCTTAGAGTCGTAGATGTCTTTAGCTTAGCAACATGCTAATGTCAAACTCTACTGGAATCAGTTTTCACTCAAGTTTCCCATGTGCTTCATGTGAGGAGTGATATTTGTGTGGCACAAGCCAACGAAGAGCGTTCCAAATCAATCGCTTTTGAGGTTCCTTTTCAGTTGCGATGCTGCCTTGAAGGATACTTCTTGTGTAGGCAGTAGACAGCAAGTTCACCAGGTATAAAGGAATGAAGGAATGAGCCCTAAAACCCAGAAATGTTTTAGCACTTCCAGTCCCATCGTCCTAAAGTCAATGTTTTTTTTGGTTGAATGCCTGAAATAAGGTCTGAGGTGAACACAAGCTCAAGATATTTTCACATATTATTCTACAACATAAAATACATAAATTATACACTATGCATGATTTTAAATCTTGAATTGTAAAGCTTTTATGTGCAATTGTATTTAGGGTTCAAAATAAAAATAAAAAAAAAGTTAATTTGTGAAGATTACTAAAATGTGTAAGAATCATGAACTTTTTTTGGTCACAGAGTTTAATTTCCGCAGTAATCCAAAAACCATTTGAAAAATCCTATTGTGTTTTTGTCATGGGAACCAGGGTGATGCTAACTTTAAGGTTGTCCAACAAAAATATGTCACCCTTGCGGCACTCTATTGCAATACAGATTGAATCTTATGTAGCCTTTTGATTATTGGAACTAAAGCCTAGCATCTTATTCTGGCCAAGAACTGTTCTCTTATGCTTTCCAATTTCTTTTGAACATGCACCAACCTGTCCCTGAACCGTCCCTGGAGTGTGAAGCTGAGACTAACATTCACCTGCCAGCTTCAGTTCCAGCCCTACCCTACTGTATGAACTGCTATTGTTCTATCCTTCAATGGGTTTCATGGTCTAACGGGCAATGCCAGCGAGTCCCAACAGCCGCCAATAGCACAGTGAATCAAGCACAGGCGTTCAATGAGCCCTGATTTAGAGTAACAGTAATTTATTTGGTCTCCCGAGGGCCTGACTCACTGCACTGGGCCTTGGTTTAGCCAGATGGCCTCCAAAAAGGCTCTTAGCTAAATAAACACAATATAACTCAATATCCAAGAAGGCAAACAAGACTGACATTCCAGCCTGACATATCTGGCCCCCTTGCTTTCACCTACAGGAAGACTATAAGCAGTAATGATGGAAGCACTAATATATTTTTCAATATTTGTTACTGTATTGTAAGTGTATTACTATCAGTTGGGTTATGCTGATTTTAAATCATGCCCATCTCTCTTTCCAGCCTGAGTTAAATGGCACGTCCTCTTCTGGCTCTCTCCATCAGGATACAGCAGGACAGGCCGAGCTCACAGGTATAGATACACACACACACACACAACACTGGGTGAGGGCTCTGATTGACTTCTTTATGTAATAATCTGCTGAGTGTATTCTGTGTGTGTCCTCAGATGAGTTTCTCCATCAGTGTGCTAACAGTAACTCTGATATGGCTGAGGTTGTGGAACAGATTAACCACAGTTTCCCTGCATGCTCTCGTAAGTCTAACGCTCAGATTTTCCCGCTCTCAATCTATCTCTCAGCATGCTGGCTAATACTCGGCTGTCTTCTGGGTTTTTGACCTCCTTCCGTCCTTATTTTCCAGGGTGCAGTGAAGTCTTTGGCTGCATCCCAGTAGTGCGCAACAGTCGGGGTCTGGAAAAAAAAATCCCATTCAATTTCCTTCATAGAGAAATTTAATTGCGTAATTTCCAGTGAGATACTACACTACCCATAATCCTGAAGACAGATCCACCAATCAGAAGTGACTTATACCATGGAATTGTGGAACAGCAGCCATTGCCTTAAAGCATTACTAATAACATAATTAAATATTGTATATTTGTATATTTTGGAAAACTGTATGATACACTTATTTAGAGTCAATCATTTTATATTGGTCCCATATAATATTTATATACTATTATAGTATTTATTCATATTTTGAATTAGCTTTTATATTTATATTTTCAGTTTTGATTTTCATTTGTTTTAGCAATTATATGTGCTTAATATTTCTATTTAGATTTAATTTATTTTAGTTTTAGTCATTTTAGTACTTCAACTTGTTTCATTTAGTTGTCAATTTAAGTTTTTCATGTAATTTTGAAAATGTTTTGAATAGTTTCAGTTTAGTTTAAGTTAACAATAACACCGGTAGCGTGCTCCAGATTTAATTACGTAATGTTCAATACTTGAGCTTGAGCTTTACTTCATTGCATTTTTGGGGAAAAAACTGCTTCTATCAGCCGAAGGTAGTTCACTAGTCTTGTTTAAACTGGTATAGTTTTACTCCCAGTCTGACAAGCTAACAAATGCTCACTACCTTAGGCTGGATTTATCTTGGAGATAGTGTTTGGTTTATTGCTTAAAACTGACTGTTTAATTCTTTAAATGCCTATGAAGAAACTGAATGAGAAAAATACTTCCAGAACCAAGCCTGCTGAAAAAGTGTGCATACTCTACTACAGGGGTGTCCAACCCTGCTCCTGGAGAGCTACCGTCCTGCAGAATTTAGTTCCAACCCTGCTCCAGCACACCTGTCTGTAATTATCAAGCAACCCTGAACACCTTGATTAGCTGGTTCAGGTGTGTTTAATTGGGGTTAGAGCTGAAATCTGCGGGATGGTAGCTCTCCAGGAGCAGGGTTGGACACCCCTGCTCTACTACATACTAAAAATATGTACTTCACCAGTACATACTTTTAGGTACACAGTAAGCTAGAACTGAAAAATACTAACATGCCATTGTTGGTGCACTGTTTGGGTTTGCATCTTCGCATTAGCATATATCTGCAATAATTTTTACCTCACATTAAGGTAAAGTATCATGAAACCCTCCATCACTTCTCAACACAGTGAAAAGAGTAGGAGTGGAGGGGAGGGGAGGAGAGAACACAACCGTTGTGTCTGATCCACGCAGTTTTATTTTGCTTTAATGGCATCAAAGAAATGCATGCTACTATTCATAATTGCGCTCAACAAAATGCCCTGTATTATGAGTTCACAGTGCATTACACAAATACACACAGCTCCTTTTATTGCACTAATGCACTACTAAATGCAAGCCGTTTTCAATTGCATCAAAAAAGTGAATGTGCATTTGCATTTTTAATAACTTTTGTTATTCCTTGATCTTGACTCAGTGATATAATGAAATAATGAGGCGCTGCTAATGCTTTCGTGCAATATAGTGTGACTTTTTGAACCAGAAAATAGCTAAGAATGTCCCTAATGACAGATTGACTCTAATATTGTTTCATTACCCACGTTCTTTTTGCTTTACTAACAATTGTTTAAGTCAAAACAGACTCGGGTATGAAATTAACACCTGGCACAATCTGCATGCAGGTATTTTCTGTGCGGTGACGGGTAATTTCGCTCATCTTCCAGCCATTGTGACAGGCGGCCTGTAAGACATCTCGAGATGACAGTTGACAAACAATGTGTTACGCATAAGCAGCCATGCATGCTTGAAGATGCCATCCAATTATGTGAAGCATTGCACTGTATTACAGACCAGCCCTAGTATTTAGGATGGACAGTATTCAAATTGGTTCACACCCTCTGTCCTATTCTCATTTTCTTTTGCATAATTGCTAACGCCAATCAAACGATTTTGCCCTACAACAATAGAAATCCTTTACAATCCCAGAAATGCGTCTCAGATGGCAGTATTGTAGAGTGTGCACTGGGCTTTAGCCACTTTATTAGTTTATGTATCTTCATTATTTGAAATAGACTTCTAGTAAATCGTCTAGTAAAACTTTTTTGCTCAAAATCCATCTGAGATTTTAGACGAAAATCCATTTCAATCTGGTTGCCTCTTCCTCTATATAAACCGTTGTTACCGCCATCCCAGAATCCCTCATCTTACGACTGTCAGTCTGCCAGCTCCAGCACTCTTCTTGCCTTTGAGAACTCCCCCATTTCTGCAGTCTGAGAGCTTTGATTGTGAATTGTGTTTGTAATCACTTTCGTTTGGAAGAAAATTGCATAGCGAAGCCTTTAGAGACACCATTTTGTGTAATGGCTCGCGACTTGAGAGTTTTTCTTACCTAGAAGTTACCGATAAGATTTTATTGTTATTGTTGAACTTAAATTTGAATTCCGCCCAGACTTTGGCTTGCACTGTTAGCTAGAAACTCTGTAAAATATTGATGTTGGCACATTGACGTTTCACTGCATCGGGCCCTTGTGAGCGATGAGATTCGGTCTGGGAGAAGGTATGGGGCCATTTCCATGTTCTTTGTTTGATGGGAGAGTTTTAATGAAGGCACAGGTGATTTGAGTGTTCGGAGCCGTCTCACTCTTGTTTGCTGTCGTCTCCCTGTAGAGTTCATTAAAGCGCTGCGCTCCCATGAGTCTGAGCTTGAACGCTCTAAATTAAATGTTCAGCCGTTGTGGAGAGTCTGTTGTTCTTGTCAGGACTGTCTTGGTTAGGATAGCTGTTATTTTGTCCTAATTGTGTCTCTCTTTGTATTTCCCTTCTGGGTCCTGTAGCGTCAAGTGTGTCCTCAAGGCCGAAGGTAAGAGTCACCACACGTAACAGTAAAAGCACAGTAATTCACACTGACCACAAAGAGAAAAGGAAAATCTGCAATGCCATTTTACCATCAATCCTCACCTGTTTTCGTATCTAATCTCCTTGCAAATGAGTCTGAAAGCATGGGGCATTTTTATTCCCTGCTCCATTAATTTGCTTGCACCAGCTCGGATTGAAACATTATCAATCGTGTTTCTGTTAAGGAGAAATTCATTTTTAATTGGTGTTTGTTTTTACGAGCCATCATTGGATGTAAACATCTTAGTGACAAGCTTGTATGAGAAGATCCATCACAGCCGAACGATTGGCAACTCCATATGTCATGTTTCTGTGATGATTTATTGACTGGTTTTATTTGAAGAAGTTGGGATTGAAGCGTTTGCATAGTCAAAAGTATAGGGAAGTGAGAATAAAGTTCTTACACTCTTAAAAATGAAGGTTCCAAAAGTTTATTTTTCTTTTTATGGACCACTGATGCTTTATTGAATCTTTATTTTTAAGAGTGTATTCAGGAAAGTTTCATTAAGGTTGGTTCCTTTAACAGTTCTGAAATGCTATTACATTAAGACTCGCAAAACTCATGACGTATCTGAATATGAAAATTATTCACTTACTGAATTAGTAGTTACTTACTCAAGGCATTCATTTAATTATGCCTAAATTAAAATGAACTGTTTTGCAACCCAGTGAAATCCAAACTGTGACTGTCACTCTATGTGCAAAGCCATAGAGTGCTGCAGGAATGAGTCCTTAAACCCAGAACCCAATTAGCTTCTTTTAAACTTCTGCTTCAATCATCTTAAAGTCAATGGGTTTTTGAATGGTTTTTGGTTAAAGGCCTGAAATATGGTCTATGGTTAACAAACTCAAGATATTTTCTCGTTGTGGCCAAATGAGACTGCAGAGGTTGTCTGAGGATATTTAACAACATCACGCCAAAGAAATAAACTCATCTACTTACAAGTCTGCTTTTACAGCCTTGGTGTGTTTATACTTGCGTTCTTGCAAACTATTATAACTCAAACTTTCCAACTTGTAGAGTTTAAATCAAGTGTTTTCGGAAGCTTAGTGATGTTGAAGTCATGTGATCATGGTGTAGTTTGATCACAGCCTACGTTTAGCTTTTAAAGGAACGCTCCACTATTTGTCCAAATTTAACTCCCCTAGAGTTAAACAGTTGAGTTGGTAACACTTGAATTCATGGTAATTCATGTACCCTTACCGTAAAGTGTTACCATTGAGCAAAGCCATAGAGTGCTGCAGGAATGAGTCCTTAAACCCAGAACCCAATTAGCTTCTTTTAAACTTCTGCTTCAATCATATTAAAGTCAATGGGTTTTTGAATGGTTTTTGGTTAAAGGCCTGAAATATGGTCTATGGTTAACAAACTCAAGATATTTTCTCGTTGTGGCCAAATGAGACTGCAGAGGTTGTCTGAGGATATTTAACAACATCACGCCAAAGAAATAAACTCATCTACTTACAAGTCTGCTTTTACAGCCTTGGTGTGTTTATACTTGCGTTCTTGCAAACTATTATAACTCAAACTTTCCAACTTGTAGAGTTTAAATCAAGTGTTTTCGGAAGCTTAGTGATGTTGAAGTCATGTGATCATGGTGTAGTTTGATCACAGCCTACGTTTAGCTTTTAAAGGAACGCTCCACTATTTGTCCAAATTTAACTCCCCTAGAGTTAAACAGTTGAGTTGGTAACACTTGAATTCATGGTAATTCATGTACCCTTACCGTAAAGTGTTACCATTGAGTTTTACCGTTTTCGAAATTCATTCAGCCGATCTCCGGGTCTGGCGGTAGCACTTTTAGCTGTAGCTTAGCATAGATCATTGAATCTGATTAGACCATTAGCATCTCGCTCAAAAATGACCAAAGAGTTTCTATATTTTTCCTATTTATAACTTGACTCTTCTGTAGTTACATCGTGTAAAAGCTGTGATTTTCTAGGCCGATATGGTTAAGCTATACTCTCATTCCGGTGTAATAATCAAGGAACTTTGCTGCCGTACCATGGGTGCAGCAGGCACAATGATATTACACAAAATCGCAAACTTCTGGCAATTGTTTTTAGGCTTCAAAATTCATCAAAGTTGTGGATTTTGTCGAGGAAAGCAGGGTGATGCCAACTTCCCATGTTGGCCTTTAAAAATACATAATTTCTACAGCACTCAATTTCATATGGTCAGAATAGTTGATTCCCATGCTTAGCTCATGTATTATAGACACTTACACAATTATGGATGTTTGTGTCCAGGTGATGTGAAGGTTTCCAGCAGAACATCCCTTTGGAAATCTTGCGGACATTAAGAGCAGTCTCGAACTCGACATGACAAGAAGATTCCCGGCTGTTCCCTCGACAGAGATGTTCGTCCTCGAACCCAAAGACTCTGGAACAGGACCACACAGTTCATTCATTGGCTATTACTACTGCGTCTGTCTGTACTATGCAACTGTACATTTGATCAACATGTAGATTGTACGTGGTGAGGTGTATCTGCCCATTGTTTTAATACTCGGATGATTATTTAGGGTTATGGGGGCCATTTATTGTATAACCTGTATGCTTTTATTTCTGCGTTCACCAAGGAACCGCACTGCTACCACATATCTCACATGCAGCTCACATCAGTTGCTGTTCAAACTGACACGTTGTCTTTCTACAGACGTGGTTATTAGTTTAATCAGAAAACGATGTGAACGTCAGTGGATATGAAGACGAATCGATCTCGTAATGCTAAACTGTTAGCGCATGTTGCCCCCCAGCATTATTCTCTTCAACTTTAGCCGGTTTTGACAGTGTTTGCCGTGAACTCTCCCTTTAAAGCATTGTTTCGACAGTTTGTTCCGCGGGTAGCAGCGCATCTGAACCCTCACTGCATTTCTAGAGCGCACGCACAGATGATGTACAACACAAACATTCGAACGTGTCGAAAACACCCTTTTGTGCCTATAAAGCATCCATTCCAGGAGAGACGAGTGGCTGAGAGATGCCGTATTTCTCAAAATTATGTAGAAAAATTATATTATAAAAAGACAAAGTGTAGGAAATGGGGATTTTTAGGACGTTTGGCCCAAGATGATTTATCTTTGTGTAGTATAGTTTTATAAATGTTTAAAAAAATGTATTTAGAGAAAGCCATGATTGCCTTGCTACCTCAGACGTGATCAGTCATTCATTGGTGTGACTGTCGATTGATTTCACTCTCCACTTCCAAAAACAAGGCTAAGGAAAGGTCGTTCCATAATGTTGCACTTGCTACGCAAGTAAGCTGCCCCGATGACTACATTGTGTTTTTCCCTTGTTTTCCCGGCAGTCCTTTGATTTTTCTACATGGTGTATTTGTGGTGTGCTACCTTCAGTGAAGTGTTAGATTTGAACATTACTGGAACACCTGCGAAACATTGTTCTGAAGTTGATTCTAGTGAAGTCACCGTCACCGACACTGTGCTGTTCTGACCCGAGATAGATCGAGAAGACCGAACACACTACATGTAATGAGGTTCCATATGTTTTATTAAAAATAAAGTTTTTATAATGAGTGTTTTCTTGTGCTTTTTGTCTCATATTGTCTTGTTACACTAAGGGAAGAAAGTTATAATGGAATAGTTTTTCCATTGTCGTTCCAAAACATTTCTTTCTTTCTTTGGAACACAAAAGAAGATACTGGGTAAATTGTTCATGTTGCTCTTTTTCATACAGTGTAAGTGAAGTGACGTGACATGTGGCCAAGTATGGTGACCCATACTAGGAATTAGTGCTCTGCATTTATCCCATCCAAAGTGCACACACACAGCAGTGAACACACACACCCAGTGAACACACACCCGGAGCAGTGGGCAGCCATTTTTTTGCTGCGGCGCCCGGGGAGCAGTTGGGGGTTCGGTGCCTTGCTCAAGGGCATTGGGTAAATTGTTCATGTTGCTCTTTTTCATACAGTGTAAGTGAAGTGACGTGACATGTGGCCAAGTATGGTGACCCGTACTAGGAATTAGTGCTCTGCATTTATCCCATCCAAAGTGCACACACACAGCAGTGAACACACACACCCAGTGAACACACACCCGGAGCAGTGGGCAGCCATTTTTTTGCTGCGGCGCCCGGGGAGCAGTTGGGGGTTCGGTGCCTTGCTCAAGGGCACCTCAGTCAGGGTATTGAAGGTGGGAGAGAGCGCTGTACATTCACTCCCCCCACCTACAATCCCTGCCGGTACGAAACTCGAACCCGCAACTTTTGGGTTACGAGTCCGACTCTAACCATTAGGCCACGACTTCCAAAGTCGTGAATACAGTCAAGCTCCAAAAATTACCTAGAAGCAACCTAAAATGATTGTAAAAGTAGTAAAATACCTGTGTGTTATATTCCAAGATCCTTAAATAACTATAGGTTTGAGCAACAACATTTGTGTTTGAGCACACTATGAAACAATTCAGAAATTATTTTTGAAATATGAGGATCTGGAAAGCAAATGGCAGTTAACCACACAACAGTGAAATTTAATAAACAAAGGAGTAAATTGGTTGAAGTAAGCCTTGTTAGTCAACATAAAATCTAATTTTAACCCTTGGACTCTTAATACAGTATGTTATTTTGCACAACTTCAAATAAAATGTTTTGTACTAAACCCAGCTTATGCTTGTCAAAGTATATTTCTGCATGTCAGGTAAATTTGTTTTAATGTCAAGAATATTAGCCATGAATTATTAAATGAAGCATTTTTTTCTTAAATTGGCCGCTGCGCTGTAGGGTAAATGTCAGTGGCTCTACTAATAGTGCCAGTGCACTTTGCCTGGGAACAGGCAGGAAATACTATTAGACTGGTGAATTGAAAAAGCTCCAGGGCAGGGGTGTCAGGGCCAAATTTGTTTCTAAAATTCAGAGCGAGCACTTGCAAACACAAGGCCACCATTCAAAGAAAATGAAAAAGATTTTTTTTTCTTACAAATGAAGGGGGAAAAAACAAGCTTCCGCAGGCTCAAAGAAGCAATATTTCATATTTCACTATAACCTTGTTTGCAATGTGAATGTAAAAAGTGGCACAGTTTACCCATCTTGACTAGATTTGTATTAGTCTGCGGGGCTGCTGTAGCACCTCATATGAACCTACTCTATCACAAGCTTCAGCCTGCCTCAGCTGAACGAAGAGGGAAGATTTTCACGATGCTTTTCCTTCACAGCACAATTCTCCGGTGAGTGATTTTATTAAAAAAATACATCTAATGTCCATATATTGTTGCAGTGTGTCTCTGCTGGGGTCTGCTTACTGAATTCAACATCAATGCACAATTGACTATATTTACTTTAACACATCCCTTATTGTACAAGATTCATCAGTTCACGTTATTCCAAATAAAATTAAAAAAAGTTTTTGTAATCTTTCATCAAAATGTTATAACTTGCTAATGAACCCTTTCTGCTATCACAAATGCCTTTTTTAACTGCTTTCCTCCAAACACCTGATCCTCTTAGGATGAGAAATATGGATTATTCTCACTGACTGATGTCAGTTCATACTGTAATCTCTAGCTTCCGCTAACCATCATGCACACGTTCACGAGAGAGTGGCGTCCAGCAGATGACGTAGGCATAGCGTAAGCTCTGGTGAGAATATGCTAGTCTCGCAAGAACCAAGTTTTGTTTACAGCAAAGTAAAACCAGTGTCCTCTTGGCTTATATCGAAATCCTCCGACATTTTCCTTTACAGATCCTCGTTTTGTACTTCTAATTTGTGACCGGTGTTTTGTTTTGCTCTCTCTCCTCTGCGCTTCCGCGTTGATCACGTCTCATCAGAGCTTAGGCTACACTTACGTCATCTGCTGGAACGCCACTCTCTCATGAACACGTATACAATAGTTAGCGTAAACTAGAGATTATGGTTTATAAAGTTTAAATATGGATACTCTTCTTACATATGCGCATCACTTCGGATCAGAAGGCCTTTATTAACCTCCCGGAGCCGTGTGGAGCACTTTGTATGATAGGTAGATGCACTTTTTTGGGCTTCAAAATTTCAACATCCATTCACTGCCATTATAAAGCTTTGAAGAGTCAGGACATTTTTTAATATAACTCCGATTGTATTTGTCTGAAAGAAGAAAGTCATATACACCTATTATGGCTTGAGGGTGAGTAAATTACGGAGTAATTTTCATTTTTGGGTGAACTTTCCCTTTAAGTGTCCCTGTCAGTTCGCGTTCAAAAGAGTAAACATCAGGGACGTAGAAATGTGCACAGCTGAAAATGTGCATTTTGTTGTGGAGAACAGTATCTAGCACAACTTTTATGTGTATCTTTCCACAAAGAACGTGTATAGCTGATAAAACACTGGACCTTAGCCAATATGATGTTTCAAACACGCTTGGCTCAGATATTTCCAATCTAGAAATCTGGTTTCATTTGTAGACTGTCCGAATTCACTGCTAAAACTTCATTTCAATTGGGATATCCAGTATATACTTTCTAAAGACTGATTGATATTTGTTACACTATTTTCAAATTAAACTTTACGAACGTGTGCATTTTACATCATTTTGACAAGCATATGGCATGCACATAGAGGGAAAATTAAGAAACTGCCTGTAATTGGCAATGAAAACTTGCGTTACATTTTTTAAAACTAAATATATATATAGTATAATAAGACAGTAGTTATTATCGTTTAATAAATTACATCCATTTGGAAAATTACCAATTTCTGGTTTCACTGGGTGGGCCAGAGTTGAAGTGGGTGGGTCCATGCCCAGCTTCGCCACTGCTTCATATGTATTCTCACTCATAACTCAGGAGGCCTTCTCTCTCCTCAGTCCTCATCCATCTGCAGGGCATTAAGAGCAGATCTGTCCAGGGCTCATGGAGTATATATCCTTCAAGTGGAGTCAGAAATAGTGTAAAAATGAATTCTTGGCACATAAATGACCGAGCAAAGTCGTATTTATAAGTGGGAAACTCTGTAGCTGATACACAAGTTGCAGAGTTCTGACGTTGGAGGGAACGTGTCGATTTGAAACATTGTAGAAACACTGAACTACAACACAAATGTCATACCCCCTTTTCCCTTCAGAACTGCCTTTTTGGCATAAATTCCACAAAGTACTGGAAACATTTCTCAGAGATGTTGGTCCATTTTGACATGATAGCATCATGCAGTTGCTGCAGATTTGTCAGCTGCGCATCCATGAAGCAAATCTCCCGTTCCCCCACATCCCAAAGGTTCCCTACTGGATTGAGATCTGGTGACTGTGTAGGCCAGGGCTGTCCAAACTGGGTCCTGGAGGGCCGGTGTCCTGCAGAGTTTAGCTCCAACTTGCCTCAACACACCTGACTGGAAGATTCTATGCCTAGTAAGAGCTTGCTTAGCTGGTTCAGGTGTGTTTAATTAGGGTTGGAGCTAAACTCTGCAGGACACCGGCCCTCCAGGACTGAGTTTGGAGAGCCCTGGTGTAGGCCATTTGAGTAGAGTGAACTCATTGTCATATTCAAGAAACTAGTTATCCTGCTGGAAGTAGCCATCAGAAGATGGGTACACTGTGGTCATAAAGGTATGAACATGGTCAGCAACAATACTCAGGTAGGCTGTGGTGTTTAAACGATACTCAGTTGGTACTACGAGGCCCAAAGTGTGGTAAGAAAATATCCTCCACACCATTAAACCACCAGCAGCAGCCTGAAGCACTGATGTAAGGCATGACGGATCCATGCTTTCATTTTGTTTAGGCCAAATTCTGAACTTACCATCCGAATGTCGCAGCAGAAATCGAGACTCATCAGACCAGGCAACCTTTTTCCAATCTTCTATTGTCCAATTTCGGTGAGCATGTGCAGTTCAGAGTTCAGCGTTCAGAGATGCTCTTCTGCATTTTTGCTAGTGACCAATCACTTCCCAAAAATTAAACAGGGGTGTCGCTAGAGCCTTTGTATGGGGCACGAGCCCTAGTACTGGTGAAAAGTTAAAAACACCCCTGGAATGATGGTGAATAAACATCACAAGAAGGTTGAATGCTATAAAGACACCTGCGTTATCACCCATGCTTTCAAATAAAGTAATAGTATGCATTCATATTTAATGGTGGTTTGTTTTTGTGACTCATGCTTTGATTCAAACATCATCAGTTACTAAAAAAAACCTTTTTCACAATCACAGTACAAAAATGGATATCTTCATTGTGAAAGAAAGTTCTGGGGCGTCTTGTTTCTTCTGTCTTTACTCCTGAAATGAATGAATCTCTGAGGGTGTGTTTGCATTATACTGTAAGCAGAGAAAGGAAATGAGCTGGAACTAAGAGAGAGAGCGAGAGAGGCAAACTAATTAGTGGCAAAGCTTGTTTCCTCCCCTCCTCTGTACGGTCCAGAAGTTCCCGGAAGGACATTACTGTGGTGTTAGTCTTTAGTAAATCACGCCTGTCCCTCTGTACGGAGTTTGATGTTATCATTAGTTGTTGGAAGTGGGAAGCAGATACATCTTGGTCATCTCGGGCGCTGTCAGAAAGCGGCTGTCTGACCTCAGCAGTGCTGCTGCCAATATATTAGTCTCACTGGTGGGCAACTTTACAGCTTCATTTTTCTTCTGACATTATAAGCAACTTTCAGAGCCTGGAGTTTGTTGGCAAACTCGGAACATCAAGCATCAACAACAAACTTCTTATGTGTACAGAGACGTTTTACACATAAGAAACGTGTTCGAGATGGATGTGCAAATGGTTGCCGTTGTAACAAATAATACCTGCTTGTAAAAGCTAACAAACATATCCTGTATCTGAGGCTAAATCACTAAATATTTTGGTATTTTAATTTTACACGTATTAAATTTTTCTAACTTCGAACAATCGGCCACTAATCTGAACCAGGTGATAACCTCTTCCTTTGATTCGGTATGTCTCTCATCTTGCAAAAGATGCATGCTTTTATATTTTCATTTTAGTTCAATCAAATAAAATTCTAAAAAGTTTAGAAACAAATCTCAAATTAAATCTATGCATATATAGAATAGAAATAGAATTCAAAATCGAGATTCCAAAAGATTCCCACACCTACATAGCATGTTGAAAAGAGTATGCCGAAAAGTCCTGGATGGTCTGTTCGATTTTTGAAGCGTGGATCCATGCACACTCTAATGGCAAATATTGCCCACAATCCATTGCACTCTGAAGGACTCGGTTCATACAAACATTCTTGCGATATAAACAGCACAATCTCAGATATGTCTGGTCATTAACTGTTAAATGCATCATTATGCAAAAAACTGATTTCTCTGCGTGAAAGACCTACAAATCACTGAGCTACTAGTTTTCTCTCTAATATGGTAGGAACATTTGTTTTAGTAGTGTAAATGTGGACTGTGCATATGAGGATGTGAACTGTGACAGGATGATTGACAGGCCACTTTACGGTGACAAAATGCACAAAACTATGCAGCAATTTTATGACGTTAGTATGTCCCAAAGCTTGCCTACTCTTGTTCTACATACTCAAACGTATCTACTTTTTCTTCACGAAAACAGTACATACTTTTGGGGCATTGTATATAGTAAGTAGGCAATTTATGATGCAGCATCATTGTTTCCTTAAAAAAATTGATTGAATGATTCAGTGGCTCAGTTACTTGTCGCCACCTACTGTCATAATGATGTAACCTGCAGAAAAGTCACATTTATCTTTGTACAGTGAACTTCAGTTGGCGAAATGCTGCCATCTCATTATAGGAATCAGTGTGATCTAGAATTTTGCATTGGGATACAGGTTTGTTAAAATTTGAACATGCAAATTTGCAGCGTTGACCAAGCTACTTAGTTTGTAGGTGACCTCTGAGTAAGGGGTGCTTCATACATTGCTATACTACTGATAATAGACAATGCACTGTCTTTGTTCACGATATTTCATCCTACACCGTGTCTAAACTGGACAAGAACAATGCAACTAAATAGAACCCATTATAATCAGTAGGTGCGTCCATATTTGTGAACTAATGTGCTATTCTATATCGTTTTTTAGTATAAATAGTGCAAGTAGTGCTGTCACATTGAAAATTCCAAATAGAAAAAGAACTTTAAATAAAGAACTACTTTAAATACACATAAGTGATGATGCACTTAATTAACTGAAGAAATGAAGTGTGGAATGTTGCACACTCGTACGCTCAACTGTCACAGCTTTAATTACCTAGCGGAGAGAGAGGGGCTATCAAACTCCCCAGAAAAACCGTTATACACTACACGACTGAGTACATAGTGCGTTATTTTGGGAAATGAATGTGGCACAACAAGACAAATCCCTGATAGTACACTGATGGTCCATTCTATTTCGGTCTGTGTGGAATCTTATATACCACAAAAAGTCATTAATATTTAATAATAGGTTTTTTTAGGATGCATTGTTGAATCGTGCAACAAGAAACATTCATTTAAAAAAATAGATAGGGTTCATTATCATTCCATTAGGCTTTTAAGTAGAACTAATCAGAGCACAATCTCGGTTAATATAAAATGCTCCAATAGTCAAGAATTATAATTGCGATTCACTCATACTTACAACATTTATTAAAACTGTTTAATCGTGTTATTGGTGAACAGATCATTGATCTAACATCGTCTTGTGTGTTGTTGCATGGGTCCTGATTGATTTCAGCAGTGCTGTTGTATCTGTGTGTGTGGGCGGCTGGCAGTGAACCTGCATGCTGCACTCTCATATCCAGGCTCGCTGCGCTTTAATAATACATATACAACACTAATTTAAAACTAGCATGACCCATCTCCACGCAGGCCCCTTGACAGTCTCATACACACTCTCTCAGTTTCTGAAACCGGAGGGCACAAGGGAGCGTCTGCTAGTGAGGATGAAATCTAGACCTTGAGCAAAATGTGGCACACGCAGCGTGACTTAAGTTTCTGTGGAGTGACTTCCCAGCTCTCTAATATTCAATAACTCTAATCGGTGTCTCTGATTGACATTGAACTATAGTTCATAGTTCTATACTATACTTCTGTATACAGGCTTCAGAGATATGCTGCTCATTGTAGTGTAAGAACCTACCAGAAAATAAAACACAGTGGCTGGTATTGTTACTGATTATTATAAAATATGCAGAGAGATCCAGTAATCAATGGTAAATGGTCAATGCCAGTGCTTCAGTTGTGCTGAAATACACAATATGTGCAGCACTTGTTCACTATAGTACAGTGTATATATGACTGTAGTTCCAATAGATACCAACTAACGGAAACTACAGTATAAAATCGGAAGTTGCGATCATTTTAAACTCTTCCCCATGATGGAGGAGTGAAGCGAGGAGTGAAGTGAAGGTGGTGGCGGTCTATACAAACATTATTAATTACACAATAATTAATTATCTTGCTTGTCCAACAAAGGAGAAGCAGCTTAGAATTTTCTCCGTCATCAAATCTTTCCACCTTGCTCGTTTTTGTCCCTCTCGATCTCGGTTTTCTGCTTCTTCTGCCATACAGGTACTGATCGATTCTCCCGTTACCTCCGCTTGTAAAACACAATAAGTGTGTTTTATTGTCTAATTTTCGCTCCTCGAAAGTAGAGTATCTACAGAGGCGGCAGTTAATGAGAGTGATGATTATCTGAGGTGCTGCCAAGTCCGTGGTTTTACCGTGGAATTGGGCTACTTTTACACTGTTGCCACGTGTTGTTTTTTTATCCTGCGGGGTTTATCCTTGGATCGTGATTTAGATGGAGGGAACCCACAACGGAGGGAAAAGTTTGAAGAAAAAAAAAATGCTTCTGGTATAGTTTTTATTAGCAATTGTTGGACTATTTTTTTCAGAGACCTGGCAACTCTGTTGGTCAAGTCGTGTCAAATGCTCAAAAAACACTCAGGGGGCGATCCGCATCATGTTTAATTAAAACACTTTTTTATAGAAAACTATTATTAATACACCCTTTTGAAAATTAACCATGTTTTACTACAAATAAGACCAAAAAAAATCATCCACTGAAGGCAAGTTGAAGTAAAGAACCCAAGTGCATTTTATTTACAGTGATCTAAACATAATCCAAACAGACGAAGACTAGAAACAACAATGCAGTGTGCAGCCCACACGCTCAAAATGGCGACTGCCATTACAGGAAGGGCAGCAGAGTATGGCAGGACCTCTAAGATGGCGGGGCTTGAGAGCGCTGACGTCACCGGGATGCCTGCAGCTCTCACCGACATCAGGGGTAAGTCCATCACGCTAGCTATCAGTCTTTTCAGTCTTGGCCCAAGCTCCGCGTCCGACTCAGGCGTGGTGGCCATCTTGGCCGGGGACTCAGGCGTGGCGGCCATCTTGGCCGAGGACTCCGACTTAACGTGAGCAGTCTCTGAAATGGCGGCCATGTCATGACGAAACTCTGAAAGATCAGCTGAGACGTGATGAGACTGTAGAAGTGCGGCTATTTTGTGGAGAGACTCTTGTGTGGCAGCCATCTTGCGATGAAGCTCTTGAATGGCGGCCATGTTGTGAATAATCTCTTGATGTGCCGGCATGACGGGAGTAAGCTCTGGCTTGGCAGACGTGACGTGAAGAGAACTTGGCATAGCAGACATGACGGGAGCAGGCTCTGGTTTGGCAGACGTGACGTGAGCAGGCCCTGGGGTAGCAGACATGATGTTAGCAGACTCTGGCTTGGCAGACATGATGTGATCAGGCTTTGACTTGGTAGATATGACATGAGTCAACTAACTTAACTGGCATGATGTGAGGAGGTCCTGGAGTAGCAGGCGTGACGTTAGCAGGCTTTGGCGTGGCAGACATGACATGAGCAGACTGTGGCTTGGCAGGTATGACGTGAACAGACCCTGTAGACTCTGACGTGACATGAATAATTCCAGACATAACAGTTGGGACGTGAAAGTGCTCTGGTGTGGATGGTAGTGCAAAATTACAGGGCTCCTCCTCAGCCATCCTAACAGTAAGAGGTGAACCAGCTAGCAACAAAGCATAGTCAATATATTTCTCCAGTGACATATCCCCCCCTCTAAGCGCGGCTCCTGACGCCCTAATGTAACATCCACCCCAACCAACACAACAAAACGTCCAGGAGGGTGGAGGACTGGCGGTGGTCCAGGGGGGGGGATGGAGGGCCAGGCCCGTGAAGAGGAACAGGCAGCCATGACGGAGCAGGCAGAACAGGGAGCCATGGCGGTGCAGGCAGATCAGGGAGCCATGGCGGAGCAGGCAGAGCAGGGCGGCCGGGTGATGATGGCAGAGCAGGAAGCCATGGTGGAGCAGAGACCTGGACAGACCACTTGACTGTAACAGAGCAAGCAGATAGTTCTTGAATGGCCTCCTTGGCCGTGAAAGGACAGACAGTGAGTTCATGAACGGCCTCCTTGGCCGTGGCAGGACATACAGGGAGTTCATGAACGGCCTCCATGGCCATGACAGGACAGACAGTGAGTTTGTGAACGGCCTTTGTGGCCGTGACAGGAGAGGCAGAAAGTTCCAAAGCAGACGCCACCACCTCAGGAGGTTCTGCAGTGGATGCTACCACTTCTGGAGGCACAGGAAAGGCCCTTGGAGCAGACTCGTGGATGGGAGAGGGATCTGAGACCGACTCATAGGCAGGAGAGGCCACTGGGGCAGATTTGTGGACAGGAGAGGCCTCCGAGGCAGATTTGTGGACAGAAGAGGCCTCTGGAGCGGACTCGTGGACAGAAGAGGCCTCTGGAGCGGACTCGTGGACAGAAGAGGCCTCTGGAGCGAACTCGTGGACAGAAGAGGCCTCAGGAGCGCAGTGTGCAGCCCATACGCTCAAAATGGCGACCGCCATTACAGGAAGGGCAGCAGAGTATGGCAGGACCTCTAAGGCGGCGGGGCTTGACGTCACCGGGATGCCTGCAGCTCTCATCAACATCAGTGGTAAGTCCATCACGCTAGCTATCAGTCTTTTCAGTCTTGGCCCAAGCTCCGCGTCCGACTCAGGCGTGGCGGCCATCTTGGCCGGGGACTCCGACTTAACGTGAGCATTCTCTGAAATGGCGGCCATGTCATGACGAAACTCTGGAAGATCAGCTGAGACGTGATGAGACTCTAGAAGGGCGGCCATTTTGTGGAGAGACTCTTGTGTGGCAGCCCTCTTGCGATGAAGTCTGACTCTTTGACGTGGAAAAGTATTTGCTGCCACGTCAGGGTCTGAGCAGGCGTACGCACTTTTCCTTGTGGCAAAGTCAGAGTACTGCAGCTATTTGAACATCCAAGCTGCAATAATAATAAAAGCTGTGTACATGCAAGCACCGAATTCATCATAAGCAACAAAGAAGCAATGTAAGAGATTAATTGTGCAGTGTAGTCAGACTTTTTATTAACGGGAGTTTTTGCGAGATTAAACTGACCTTTTTAGTAGCTTAATGTTGAGAGTTCTTTACTCGCTTTCTGTACACAGTTTATTCCATGTTTTTTTTTTTTTTACAAGAGAACTTGCAAAGTCTTGATTTACTACTAATGCGTAAAATAGAAAAAAAAATGCATAAACGCATATCCGACTGTTTTGTCTGTGTAGCCTATAAGAATAGGCCTACGTCGTGAAATAAGTTTTAATATATTCTATTCAATAACAATGAATAGAGACATCAGCCTTAAACTTTGTTTTTGTCATTTACATCAGTTATATTTGTATAAAATGCACTAAATATTTTTGTGTCAGTACATTAATGGCACATTTGAGCAGCGTTAGTAAACTGTGTAAATATAAAGAAATGCCCAATCCCATGCAGGTTTTTTCAGATCAGAGACCATAATTGTGTAATAATTTATTTTATTATGATATGAAACATTTTTGATATGAAACCAATTTTTCTTTCAATAATGTTTTTTAAAGTTTTGCAAGAATTTCGTGATACTAAACTTTGTATTAGTTGTCATAGCAAGTGATTTTAAAAGTAGGATGGCTCACTTTTTATTAGATGATTGAAAATTTTACTTGAATTCGTAGTTTATTCTTTGGAAACATAATAATTTTATAATTACTATTATTATTATTATTTCTGTTGTTTCTAGAAGTAGTAATTTTGATAATAGTCAATAGAAAAAATATAACCACACACATTGTTTGTCCACAGAATAATTACACATTATTAAATAATTTAGGTCCACGCATGTTTATAATTTCTATGCATCTATGGCCTATAAAATGGCCTATGATGAAGTAGTTTGCAAGAGGCAGAATGGCCGCATTAGCACTTCTTGAAGATATTGCAAACCGCGCAATGAGAAGACAACGCGTTTTTAGAGATCGGGCAGATTTCTGTGCATATGGTGACGAATGGTTGATAAGCAGGTACCATTTGCCAAGAGCTGCACTGTTACATCTTTGTGCCCAGATAGTCCCTAATATACAGAGATGCACCAACTGCAACCAGGCCATACCTTTGGAGGTACAGGTGCTCTCCGTGCTTGGGTTCCTGGCCAGGGGAACATTTCAAAGAGAGATTGGTGACCGATCAGGAATATCCCAGCCATCTGTGATCTGTAGACTTATGCTAGCTGAGCTTCAAGGCATCATCCGATTGTCCACTGTCCACATAAAGTTCCCATACACTGCTGAGGAGAAGCAGCATGTTATGGATGATTTTGTGTGCCAAACAGGATTCCCCAATGTTCTAGGTGCAGTAGATTGCACTCGCGTTGCCATACAAGCACCTCATTCACATGAATATGTGTATGTTAACAGGAAAAAGTTCCATTCAATTAATGTACAGCTCATTTTCAATGCTCGTATGGCAATTCTTAATGCAGTTGGAAGATGGCCAGGGTCGACGCACGACTCCTTCATTGTGCGCAACTGCAGCGTGGGCAATCGTCTAGAGGCAGGAGCAGGGAGAGATGGATGGCTTCTAGGTAAATAACTGTTTGTCTTTAGCTGTTATTCCATTTTCGTGTTCAAAAATAATTCCTCTGGTTATCCTCTGAAGCCATGGCTTCTCACCCCCATAGCGCACCCACAGACAGCTGAAGAAGCCCACTATAACATGTCCCATGCCTGTGCCCGGTCAGTCGTGGAGCGCACAATTGGGCTACTAAAGGGAAGGTGGCTATGTCTGGATGCATCGGGCAGGAGACTCCTATATGATCCAGGCAAAGTGTGCCTAATTATTTTGACTTGTTTTGTTCTGCACAATAACTGCTTGAGTTATGGGGTTGGGCTGCTAGAAGAGGAAATGTGAATGGATGTTCCAGAGGATCCCCCTCCACTACCCGCTGACTGGAATGCACATGCTGTTGCGAACATGAGAAGACGGCAGTTAATCTACAGGTTATTTCAACAGGTAAGACCACCCGTTTTATGGAAAAATATTTTTGTTTTTTTAGAATACCACACCTTGCAATTAATACCTTGCATTATATAATCTAATAGGCTACATTACATTATTTATGCTTTATATTTTTATAGCAGTTTGTGTACAGCTGCTTTGCAACAATGCAAAATTATGAGAAGCAGTTGAGAAACAAACTTTAAAGTATTTCAAACTCGAAACTTTTATTCACACGTACCGTTTTTTCACACAATCAACAAGAGCGCACAGAGTCTGGTTCATCTGAACCAGGGACTGTCGCACCTGGCACAGTTCAGTCACAACATCACAAACTGACTGATTCAGCTCTGTCTGTGATTGCAGGACGGCCACAGATAGCACTCTCCCCTGGCTAGGACAGCTCGAGGTTGATGTTGATGGCCTGGGAGATTCCTCCTGAATGGGAGTGTTGCTTGATGCTGTCGCAGTTTGGGAGACAGATCTACTAGGGGCTGTGTTCCTTTGTAAATGTTCATCATCTACAGTAATAAAATTGCACAATCAAAACAACACTCGGTTTTGATAATCTATAACTTATCACATGCCAGCATACCTTCTGAAACTGGTGCAGACAAAAGATCTGTATCACCTTCTGCACAAACGCCAACAACTGCAGTCTCACCCATGATGTCAGCTATTCGGTTGTCCTCCGGTGTGAGGGGTACAGTACCACTTCCACGTCCTGTGGCCTGCACATTGCTTATGTGTCGTGCAACATGCTTTTTGGACTGTAATTTCAAGTCAGACCATTTTTTTAAACTTCTTTTAGGGACCTTTGCTGCCCCCCCTACCTCGTTCACAGCCTGCGCTACACACTGCCATGCTACAAATTTTGTTTTGTGTGAAATCCCACTGGAGAGACTTCCAAAAGGCGTCCCCGCATAAACCTCTACCTCTGCCAGCAGGACCTCAATTTCAGACTCCGTAAAGTTTTTTTTTTCTTCGTGCTCGTCATTCTCAAGCATAGAAATTCGGATATTGGCGTGTGCTCTTTTATATGGTAATGATATTATTTAGGGGGCACCAGTCGGCTGAGTACAATTTCAAGATTATTTGCGATTTATAAATGTCACATCTGGAAGAGAGGCGTACGCACGTGTTTTTGTGCGCACGTTCATTTTCTTTGAATCAAACTTACGCACTTTTGAGAAATGATCTTAGAACATATTTAGGACTGTTTACACGCAACATTTTATAAATGAGGCCCCAAGACTAAATGTATATTTTCTTATTTGTCGCTAGAAAAAAAACAAAATAATTGAACTACAAGTGTGAAGACACCCTACGTCTCATTTTGTCACTGTGGTTTGGATCTTGATTTGACTCCATTTTTGCAGAATTTCCACAATTTGATGATTCTTCAGAGGTCAATGACAGTGACGGCGCTACACGGGGCTAGGGGGGCTATAGCCCCGTCAGAATTTTGAATAGCCCCGGTTTAGCCCCGGTTTACTCTGACATCATCAATATCATTTATTTTCTTAGCACCCCCACATATTGGTCTAGCCCCCCCTTAGCACCGGTAGAGAAAAAATTCTGGCGCCGTGCCTGGTCAATGAGGATTGCAGTTTAGAACTGTCCTTGTTAAACACTAGTTTAGCACAATTTAACAATCTAACAATTTAAACACTAGTTCAAATTCTACACTACAACACTATTTATTGAAGCAACAAGCTGCAAACTATCCTCTGCACCCACACACACGATATAGTAGCCATATCCTCTTTCTGTTTATGGACATTACGTGACTGGACGCCTGAGATCTCCGATCGAATCTGGCCCAACATCTCAAAATTTGTATGGTTAAAATAGTGATTCAGCGTAAAGCAAGAACACGGATTTAAACTGTTTTTCATGTGCTTATTAATAAAAACACAATGACAGATAAAATGTAGCTTTAATATTTTTCATATGTTGTAACCTTTTTTTATAAAAGCAATAATGTGTGATTATATTCACAATGTACTCTACTGCATATTTGTATGTGCTACATCCTAAACTGTTAAATTATGAATATTTATGAAGTAGATATTTTTACGCTGTTCAGATGTTGCGTTGCAGCTGAATATGGCACGCTGATGCTCTCTCCTACCGAATCAGCATTTGAATAGTTTTTTCTTCAGGTAACTAAAGTGTGTGTTTGATTGTCACTGAAGTAAATGGTGAGAACAGTAGCTCAATAATCTCCAAATGGCCATTCTGTCCTTCTGCCAGCCTTATCGATTCTTGACGGTGTTTCTTTCATTAAGGATTTGGCAGTACTGTGTGTCTGTGGCCCCTGAAGGCAGGGCAATGAATATGGGACGGGAGCGTGGAGAGCTTCCTCTGGTGCCTCTGAAACTCCTGAAGGTTGAACTGGGGGAAAGTAGACCTGGCACTGTGCTGGTCCTGGCAAAGCAACTTTCTTCCTTCATCCCTCATTCTCAACGCTCTACCCATCCTCTGTTCCTCTTTGATGTGGCGTTTGGCAGAGAACGAGGCATGAAGAACCCAGCATGAGCAACGGATTTATCCATGAGAGGAGAAAGTCAAAAGAGAAAAATGAATTACCATCCACCTTGCAGCACTCATGTGGTGAATGTGGGAGGTGAAATGAAGAGTCATGGGGTTATACGTGTGTTAACGTGAGGAAATGAAAGGTATACAGACAAACAGAGAAGACGGGAGAGGTGACATCCACAGGATGCTCGGAAGAAATGAAAAGCCTCTTTGATTGAGACAAACAGCAAGGAGATCGACAGGCACCTGCTCTTGATCTAGTTCCAATCACAGGAAAGTGCTGTCAGCTGTCCTACAAGTACCTGACACTGTACACCAACGTCTGATTTGACCTGCATGACACAAACACACTTTCTAGTAGAACTGATGTTTATCAAAGCCATTCTTAACGGATTAGTTTGCCCAAAAATGAAGAGAAATTTTGAATATTGATTCAGGGTTGCCAGGTCTGCGTAACAAAACAAGCCCAATTGGTACTCAAAACTAGCCAATCCGGTGTGTCAAAAAAATTCTTCCGGAGGGTTCAACCTCGGTCAAAATCTCGTCAAGTGCACTATATTCCCAAATCTTCTGAACCCATGTTGAGCTTTATGTGAGAAACAGACCTAAATTTTATTCACTGAAAATCTTCCCATAGCACTGCGATTGGATCTTTGAGTCACTGAGCAGAGACTTGTGAATTAATCATTTAGTTTAGAGAACAGAATTAACTATTAACCTGAAAAATTCAAATCGATTTAGATTTTGAATCTGACTCTTCTACTGTGCCTTTAAGACTTCTGTATGTAAATGATGTCAGATATGATTGGTTAGACTGTTTGTCACCTGTGGTGGTCAATATTATATGTAAATTATTATTATTATATGATAATAGAGTACATTTAGACTAGACTATATTTATGTATTTGGCAGATGCTTTTATTCAAAGCAACTTACATTAAATTTAAGTCATGTCACCTTTATTTATATAGCGCTTTTAACAATACAGATTGTATCAAAGCAACTGTACAGCATTAATTAGGAAAATAGTGTGTCAATAATGCAAAGTGACAATAGTAAACACTAATTTTTCAGTTAAAGGCAGTTCATCATTGAATTCAGTGATGTCATCATTCAGCTCAGTTCAGTTTAAATAGTATCTTTGCAATCATTTGCAATCAAGTCAACGATATCGCTGGAAATGAAGTGTCCCCAACTAAGCAAGCCAGAGGCGACAGCGGCAAGGAACCAAAACTCCATCGGTGACAGAATGGAGAAAAAACCTTGGGAGAAACCAGACTCAGTCGGGGGGCCAGTTCTCCTCTGGCCAGATGAAACCAGCAGCTCAATTCCAGGCAGCAGCAAAGTCACATTGTGCAGAGGACTCAACTGGTTCCTGTGGTCTTGTCCCGATGTGCCGTCTAGGAGAGCTACACATTTACATTATATGAGTTCTTGGTTTCCCTGTAATCAAACCCATGACCTTAGCGTTGCCATTCAGGAAAGCTGTATATAGTTTATCATATGCTTTTTGTGCATAATAATGCTGACATCTAAATGAGTCCTTTTCACAGCTTGGTTTTAAGAAAATTGTTTGGAAATATGGTTTGAAATACTACATTATGCAGTTGTGTTCTGAATGCTTTTCAGCATGTTGCTATTTGACTGCTAGGGAGCTCTGGGTGGTTGCATACTGCCAAAACAACTGCCAAAGTCTCTGTGATATTCTGGAGAATATATATATCGTAAGCCTGATTACTTAGAAAAGAGCACATCAGCGAGCTGCACAAGGAATCATTCATGTCTAGCGTCCATGTCCGCAGGTTGAATTACGTGCTGAAGTTACTTGCTTTTGTGTTAATCTATTTCGGCTTTACCTTATGAGACGGTATAGGCTTGGGATTTATTAAACAGGATTTTTATCAGATGTAGTTTAGCCCCTCATTATGATAAGATTCACTAGTATGAGTCAGCACGTTCTTTAGCTCTTCTGGTTATTTCTGCCTGTCTCTCATCCTACATACTTGATGTCAGCAGTATCTGAGTAGATGTCAGATCTCTACATTGCCAGTGTAAATGTGTTCGGCCGCTACTGAGGTTGAAATCGACTCAAATCATCCTTCGTGACCATACAGCACGTACAATTTTATGTTCTACCCAGAAGCAGCCATTATCATCAGCTGCAGATCTCTGAGACTATTCTGATAAATGGTTTTGCTGAATATTGCTCCCCGAGGTTAAATATAAAGTGTGATGTTTTATTTGTTTTGAGATATAATTGTCTCATCTGCTAAGTAATTTACCTCCTGCCCACTGAGATGATATTAAAGATATTATAGCCTACATGAAACAGCTCAGGGTTTCTGGAGTTCTGTATCAATAACCAAATATTATATTGATATTGTTAAATTAATAAATTCTATTCATTGTTTATTTTCATTTCTGTTACTTGCTTTGTGCCAAAAGTCTTATTTGCAATGTTTGAATCATGCCATTGTTTTTCCAAAATGTAATTTCATTTTTTTAAAGCGGTCGTATAAAGAGAAATTAGATATTCTTTCAAGTCACCTTTATTTAAATATTTATAATATTTACATCCTCATTTCGTACGACATTTAGCCTATATGTTTAAGTTGCCTATATACAGGTGCATCTCAATAAATTAGAATGTCGTGGAAAAGTTCATTTATTTCAGTAATTGAACTCAAATTGTGAAACTCGTGTATTAAATAAATTAAATGCACACCGACTGAAGTAGTTTAAGTCTTTGGTTCTTTTCATTTTGATGATTTTGGCTCACATTTAACAAAAACCCACCAATTCACGATCTCAACAAATTAGAATACTTCATAAGACCAATAAAAAAAACATTTTTAGTGAATTGTTGGCCTTCTGGAAAGTATGTTCTTTACTGTACATGCTGTAGGGATTTTCTTAATATGAGCAGACACTGATATCAGCATTCACAAAGTTCGCTAAGTCACCCAGCACATGAATCCCATATTCGTGGTTGATTTCCTGTCAGTATGGTAAACTCATCTACTCATGAGATCGAAACTAATTCGATCAGGAGACGACAAAGCTTTCTTGGTATCAAGGACTGAAAGAGTTCATTCACAACCTATAGAAACCCCATGTCTTGGGACCCACCAATGGATGGAACCATTATGTCCAGAACAGGAAAAGAGTTCTATAATGCCCTCAGGCAAGCACAGGATATACAGCGTGACGCCACATGACTATCA
>NW_015506216.1:623983-627001 GCF_001515645.1 Sinocyclocheilus grahami | reverse complement strand
TCTGTGAACAGCCAGCTTCTTTGGCAATGAATGTTTGTGGCTTACTCTCCTTGTGAAGGGTGTCAGTGATTGTCTTCTGGACAACTGTCAGATCAGCAGTCTTCCCCATGATTGTGTAGCCTAGTGAACCAAACTGAGAGACCATTTTGAAGGCTCCGGAAACCTTTGCAGGTGTTTTGAGTTGATTAGCTGATTGGCATGTCACCATATTCTAATTTGTTGAGATAGTGAATTGGTGGGTTTTTGTTAAATGTGAGCCAAAATCATCACAATTAAAAGAACCAAAGACTTAAACTACTTCAGTCTGTGTGCATTGAATTTATTTAATACACGAGTTTCACAATTTGAGTTGAATTACTGAAATTAACTTTTCCACGACATTCTAATTTATTGAGATGCACCTGTATATGCCTATGTATATATGAATGCATATCTTATTTCAGCATATTTTACTCGCTTGCAGTTTGGCAAGATAGTTTAGGAAAAGCCCAACTAGTAAAATGCGTACAAGTTTATGTAAAAAAATAACACGTTAACTAAC
Organism: Sinocyclocheilus grahami; assembly: GCF_001515645.1. NCBI lineage: Eukaryota > Metazoa > Chordata > Actinopteri > Cypriniformes > Cyprinidae > Sinocyclocheilus > Sinocyclocheilus grahami. Next base: position 626,460 of record NW_015506216.1, on the reverse strand, counting down.
GTAAGAACAGAAATGATCTCCTCCACCGAATAAAGCCGCGTCAGATCGCGCTGTTCTTCTGAGGTAAATTCCAGTTTATTCCTCAAGTCTTCTTCCAAAAACAATGAAAAGTAGATGAATCTTGTTTTTTTTTTGTTATCTGTTTTGTGTATCTAGGTGATGAGGGCATTTGCGCGCATGTTTGGCTGCAGACAATGAGCTCTGAGACGGGAAAGATATACCTCGCTTTTTAGTTTCATACGGATTACATAATCAGAGAATATTTTCAATTTGAATAGGTTAATTTAAAAGTAAACACTTTTCTATAGACATATTTCTCATGCCTGTGTGTCAAGTATTCGCCGAGTTTCAGTTTTTGTGATGTGTCTCAGACGTTCACGGAGAGCAGAAAGCGCACCCTGTTTGTTTAGTTTATTTTACAAAAGCACAATGTTTTGTTGTTATTGTCAGTGTACACAAATAAAAGTAGCTATACCCATTTACATTTAGTCATTTAGCAGACGCTTTTATCCAAACCGACTTACAAATGAGGATACCCTTTATATATTCAAATTATTTTAGTCTTATCTGGGTATTTCAGGTCCTTTTCTCTCTTATCAGGGAAAACTGCAAGTGAACGCGCCAGCGCGCAGAGGGTTAAAGACGTTGCATTCAGTTTTACCTTTAGATGATACATTTAGATTTCAAATAAGTATACAGTATAAGTGACTGTAATTAAATTACCTGAAATGAACAGTAATCCCTTACTTTACTTTTTTCAGTGGATAAGTAATTTAATTAGAGTAACACGTTACTTAGGCTAACACTGCTGTTTAGTCACCCAACCACAGCTCATTTATTCATAAAAGGTTTAGCCCTGAATTTTAACTTTAACATTTGACATGCCATTTCTCATTATGCTTTTCAATTAAATTCACAAAAGTTGAGTTTAAAATAAAGTGCATAGCACACAGACTGGCTATCTGTAACGATAAATGAACAATTCTGTTCAAAGTCCATTCATGAACAATATCTCATTTACTTAAAAGTCTTTATTTGTAAAAATGAGCGTATAATGATGTGTGACCCATTTAAGGTTTTTGACTCTACCTCTTTCTCCTGTTCATTCAGGGATGAATGCATGGATCTGTGCTCAGTCTATTGAATTTGAGTGTGTCGTTTAGAGACCATCAGCATTTTTTGTATATTATATTATGAGTGGACTGTGTGTCTCTTATCACCCACACTAATGTGCTTCATTAGCTCTTCCACTCCTGTCACGTTGCTGGCGAAGAGGCTGACGGCTTACATACAGCCAACCTCTCGCCCACTTCTGTTACCCAACAAGTGCCTTTTTGCAGTGCTCAGTAAAAAGCAGAGTAACTCAGCAATAGAAAACCTTTCATTTATCACCCATAGGACAACCTGAACATAGAGACATTATGTCCAGAGTGTCCTCCCACACACGCATATCATATTCACACATACCTTAAATAATCCTTGTGAAAACAGCACACTTAAGCGTTCTTTAAAGAGCACTTGATATAAAAATAATACTTACTGCTCACTTCATACATATTTTGGTTTGTTTTATTTTATAATTACTAATTAAGTGTTAAAAAGAATATTAAAAAGTAAATTTTTACATGGTTTTTTGACTCACTTTAGTTGTGCTTCAGTAAAGCAAAGTATGTAATGCCTGGTTGCTACCTTGGTAATGCCGGATGCACTGACCGGTGGAATCAAGTATTCCAGAGAACCATGTGCTAAACTATTTTATATAACTGCTGAGAAAATAGTCAACTTTTCAAAAGGTTTACTGTGATTAATTTTTTTTTTCCTCTGGGTATTTTTAATTAAATCCCCCAGAAATAGACGATAGGCAAGCAAGATGTTTTTCTAAGTATAGCTGTTCATTAGAAGAGTCAAACACAGAGACGTGTTGTAAACGCTTATGCCCGCAGGGACACATCTGGAACAACCTCTGTACACGATTTAACAGAATAGTGTGTGTGTGTGTGTGTGTGTGTATGAGAGAGAGTGAGAGAGAGAGATGGAGATTGAGGGACACCACTCTTTGGTGTGAATTTGAGCACCTGGCTGGACTAAATATTCTTGCCGTTCTCAGCGCTAATGAGAAAATGTCGAAGCAAAAATGTACCTGTCATAAACAAGAATGAATGAGGACACAAGTGTGTGGTCAGATGATTACTATATATACTATATATATATATATATATATATATATAAATATGTACCTCTCTGTCTCTCTCTGTGGTTTAGGGTACAGGTTTGGTGGTCTGGTTGGGTTTAAGGTGTAGGGATAGGGATGGCATTGTAATTGTGTGTTGTAAATGTTAAGGTTGCCGTTCCGCTTGTGTTTCTGTTCCTGTTCTCGGTGTTTCTTGTTCTTTGTTTACTTTGTCGCTTAATTAAACTACCTTCACATAGATCTTTCTTGAGCTAGCATGTAATTGTGATAACTTCTTAACTTCTTA
>NW_015506216.1:622702-623361 GCF_001515645.1 Sinocyclocheilus grahami | reverse complement strand
GTCTACACTGAGAGTGAGCCATGAGGCAAACACTCCCGTTACAATTAATAACGCTGTCTACAATGCAAGTGGAAGCTTTCTAGTTGAGTTGTATCACTTGCTGTGTAAAGAGCATTGATGATTATAATGGAAATGTGTCATTTTTCTCTGTTTCACCTTTGCTTGCTTGTTGGCAGGATTCTAGTTTTGCATGCTTGCTTGCAATGTTGTTGGTAGTGCGAGTACTCATGTTTTTATGTGTATTAGTTTTATCACGTAGTGTAATTTACTTGAAGTGCAAAGCTCTCGCATACCCAGTAATTCCATCAAATCAACCCTAAGAGGAGAGTGTGAATAGCTGATCAGAGGTAATGAAGCAGGTGTTCAGGATCAGCTGGTGTTGAGGCCGATAAAGGAGGTTAATGTTCTGCAGAATGTGATTTCTTTCCCCTCCTTTTTTGTCTCCATCACACAGTTTCCTGAACAAAGAAGATTTAGATGCATTTCAGACATGACGGCAGTAACCTGTGTGTCTAGTAATGAAAAGTGTAGATATAGACATGATTTTTGTGTGCAGGCAAACTTCTAGGATGTTTATGCAGAAAATTCAAATGCACAGAACCTTCTGTCTTCTCTTCATACTGCTCTTTTCCATAAAGTGAAAGCTGGTGGGGGGGGGG
>NW_015506216.1:620303-622176 GCF_001515645.1 Sinocyclocheilus grahami | reverse complement strand
CACACAACGCCTCTGCACTCACTCCTGATTTCTCTCATCATGGGGATAGAAGAGCTGTCAGTCAATACATGAGAAAACAAAGTAACTAGCGTTAGCCCTAAATTTAAATTTATTCACCCTTATGTCGTTCCAGACCCATAAGACTTTTGTTCATCTTTGAAACACAAAAGAAGATTTGAGATTTCTATCCCTCCATCATTACACCACAACTTTCAAGCTTTAAAAAGTTCATAAGACAACGTAAAAGTAACACACATTGTCACAAGTATACAGTTGAGCTTCCGTTTACCATATTTAATGAGCTCTATGTTTGTGTGTTGATTGTTTACATGACAATAAAAGCCTAAATAATGCGTGCGTGATTATGCACCACTTACTTTCATTGAAAAGTGAAAATATGGATGTGTTCAACCCTGAGAATTATTGAAGGAGTTGAAGAATTCTAAATTCTGGGTTCATTTACTCACCCTCAAGTTCCAATCTCACATGACCAATATTCTCTTTTATAAGAATAATAAAAGTAGTCCATATGACTTGTGAACAACATGTCTTCTGAAGTCATATATTAGCGTAATAGGTCCATTTCAGTCCATTCCTCACTCTAAGCTTGTAGAAGTATTTGAAAATAGCACACAGTCGTATGAACTACTTTTATGGTGATTTTTGAGCTTGACAGCTGCTGGCCACTGTAAGTTGTCACTGTATATAAAGAGCGGTTTTGTTTGTGTTCCATGAAAGAACAGAAAGTCATACAGGATTGGAACAACATGAAGGTGACTTATGACTTTTTTTAACCCAAAAATCTCTAAATAACCAGACCAGTTTTTTTTCTCCTCCCTTTATTCATTCTTGTTCACTTTCTCTGTGCATCTGTACTGTGTTTCAGAGTGATTGCGGTTCTATGTAATTGCTGTCATTTCTGTGAGAGTGACAGTTATAAAGCTGCTTTTCGCTGTGAAATTGTTTGAATGTAACGATCAGTCTTGAACAGCGCTGCAGATGTGCTCTTTTATGATTGACTCATCTGAAATCTGTCTGTTTCAGCACTGGAATAGGTATAATTACTGCATATTGCCACAGTGAGCTAATACAATGAGGTAAAATACTGCAAGCAAAAATACATTTCCATTCTTTTTTGCTTTGTCTTTTTAGACAATAATACAATGTGGGATTTCCGTAAACAGCCAGCTTATGATTTGCATTTATAATGTATTCCTTTGTTATCCCACACATTATTTCTAAAGCAAAGGATTACGGATTGTTTTGTTGTTGTTGTTGTTGTTATTGTTGACTTTGCTCTGTGTATTTGATCAGCTGGGCTGAACCCTCATGCTAAAACACTACAATCCAATTTGCCATCTTGGATTTCATCCAAATAAAACGGATGAATACCGATTTGTTGCTGTATTCTTTTTCTATCCATAACTCCATCTCTTGTATTCACGGAAATGAATGTTTGTTTAATATTTTTCATGACTGTTTCTCCAGATACATCAGTTCATCATTTTACATGATGCCCCAGTAGCCATATATATCTGTCTTTTCAATCTGTTTATATTTTTTCTCATATCTGAGGCCTTTGTGACTGTTTCTTTCTTTCAGTGCAGATGAAGAAAACATTGTTGCCAACAGAAGTCCAAAAAAATATTTTAACAGTTTATTTGGTCCTCTCATTTTCACCAGAGGTTTGTTTAAATGTTGTTACTGGTCAAATACACACAAAGTTATGTCAAAATGCTTGGTGAATATTCATGTAAACACAGTTGGTTATCCCTTGTGAAAAAGAGATTAGCATACTTTTAAAAAGACTTATTACAAAAATATTATACTTAAATTAATACACTGTAAGTGTGAAATTAAATAGTTTTTTTTT
>NW_015506216.1:601671-617266 GCF_001515645.1 Sinocyclocheilus grahami | reverse complement strand
TGAATATGCTTGTGTGTCATCTTCACTTGTTTCCGCGATCGTCGTCGCCACGGTTGCTTACATATGTGTGGGGCGGAGATTTCAAAATAGGGGCGAGGTCCTGTTGGGGTATGGGCGTGTTTGTTTTGGTGCTTTCAAAAATCAACATCGTTTGGCAAAATCGCTTAGTGCACCTTTAATTATTGCCGCCACTGCTTCAGGATTGGGTCGGGGCAGACGCAGGCGGACGCACAATAATAATCTACCGGTCACCATTACTTTGTACCCACGTTCTCACTACACGCTGTTCTGTTGTCAATAAACACACATGACGATGGTGCTGCCACCGACGTTTACGTTCTTCACAAAACTGAAGTCAAACCATTTTGTTTTTGCTTCAAATTTCGAAATGATACAATCTAATTTAGATTAGAAACTGCTCATGTTGCATGTATGCAGCATCTTTGTTTGGATCATGATTAAAATGCAGCGGTTGCCTCTAATTTTAAATGGAAAGAGCACAGATTAAGCCTTAGCTTGTTTATATGAAGAGATTTATTTTATTTGTGTTACTTATTTATTTAATTTGGGGCTTGTTTTAAAATTTCAATTTAGTTTTGTTATTTACATTTACATTATATTTAAATGTTGTTATTTAGCAAACGCTTTTATCCAAGGCGACTAACAAATGAGGACAACAGAAGCAATCAAAACCAACAAAAGAGCAATAATATGCAAGTGCTATATTAGTATATTATTATAGTGTTATATTTCAATTTCACAAAGAAACGTATATACATTACGTTTATCACATACTGATAAAAAAATGTATAGTCTGAATGCACTGTAAGTCGCTTTGGATAAAAGCGTCTGCTAAATGCATAAATGTAAATGTAAAATGTGCAGTATTTTGTCCAAGCAATAATAAAAGGACACATTTAATTTATAATTTGTCTTAAATCTCATTTTGTTAAAAAAAATCGTGAATCGAATCAAATTGTGAAATCAAAATCGTGAATCGAATCGGATCGTGAGTTGAGTGAATTGTTACATCCCTACTGCTGACAGCTTGGTCCCGCCAGTTAAAAAATCCCATCTGCGCCCCTGCTAAAAACATGCTAGTAACTTTCTAATCATGCTAGAAACGTGCTAGTAACTTGCTAATCGTGCTAAAAAGGCTAACGCCTTGCCAGCAACGTTCTAATCATGCTAGAAACATGCTAGCATCATGCTAGAATCATGCTAGTAACATGCTAATCATGCAAAAAATCGTGAATCGAATCAAATTGTGAAATCAAAATCGTGAATCGAATCGGATCGTGAGTTGAGTGAATTGTTACATCCCTACTGCTGACAGCTTGGTCCCGCCAGTTAAAAAATCCCATCTGCGCCCCTGCTAAAAACATGCTAGTAACTTTCTAATCATGCTAGAAACGTGCTAGTAACTTGCTAATCGTGCTAAAAAGGCTAACGCCTTGCTAGCAACGTTCTAATCATGCTAGAAACATGCTAGCATCATGCTAGAAGCATGCTAGTAACATGCTAATCATGCTAGAATCATGTTAGCAACATGCTGGTAAACTTACTAATCATGCTAACAAAATGGTAACATCATGCTAGTAACATGCTAATCATGCTAGAATCATGCTAGCAACATGCTGGTAAACTCACTAATCATGCTAACAAAATGGTAACATCATGTTAGACACATGCTAGCAACTTAAACATGCTAACAAAATGTTGGCAATTTGTTAAACATGTTAGAAACAGGCTAGCATCATGCTAGTAACATGCTATTCATGCTAGAATCATGTTAGTAACATGCTAATCATGCTAGAATCATGATATAAACTTGCTAATCATATTAACAAGCTAGTAACTTGCTAATCATTCTAACAACATGCTAGTAACTTGTTAATAATGCTAGAATCACACTAACAACATGCTAGTAACTTGTTAATCATGTTAGAAACATGCTAACATCATTATAGTAATATGCTATTCATGCTAGAATCATGCTAGTAACATGCTAATCATGCTAGAATCATGCTAGCAAAATTATATTACCTTGCTAATCATATTAACATGCTAGTAACTTTCTAATCATTCTAACAACATGCTAGTAATTTGTTAATCATGCTAGAATCACACTAACAACATGCTAGTAACTTGCTAATCATGTTAGAAACATGCTAGCAACTTTGTTAAACATGTTAAAAACATGCTAACATCATTATTACCTTGCTAATCATATTAACATGCTAGTAACTTTCTAATCATTCTAACAACATGCTAGTAATTTGTTAATCATGCTAGAATCACACTAACAACATGCTAGTAACTTGTTAATCATGCTAGAAACATGCTAGCAACTTTGTTAAACATGTTAAAAACATGCTAACATCATTATAGTAACTTGCTAATCATGTTAACAAAATGCTAGTAAGTTGCTAATTATGCTAACAACATGCTAGTAACATGCTAATAAAGCTAGAAACTTGCTAGCAACATCTTAGTAACTTGCTAATTATGTTAACAGCATGATAGTAACTGGCTAATCATGCTAGAAACATGCTAGTAACTTGCTAATCATGTTAACAAAATGCTAGTAAGTTGCTAATAATGCTAACAACATGCTAGTAACATGCTAATCAAGCTAGAAACTTGCTAGTAACTTGCTAATCATGTTAACAAAATGTTAACACCATGCTAGTAAAATGCTAATCATGCTAGAATAATGCTAGCAACATCTTAGTAACTTGCTAATTATGTTAACAGCATGCTAGTAACTGGCTAATCATGCTAGAAACATGCTAGTAACTTGCTAATCATGCTAACAAAAATGTTAACACCATGCTAGTAACATGCTAATCATGCTAGAATAATGCTAACAACATGTTAGTAACTTGCTAATTATGCTAACAACATGTTAACCATGTTAGAAACATGCTAATAATGCTATTAACATGCTAATTGTGCTAGCAACATACTAGTAACATGCTAATCATGCTAAAAACATGAGTCATGTTAGAAACAGCCTAGCAACCACCCCAGGTACCCAAGTAATATGTTTTACATCTATCTGTTTTTTTCTGATAGACTGTATTGCCTTGAAAACATTCAAACTTTAATCTTTAATACTCTTTTAATTTTCAAAGTACTTCAAACTGAAAACTTTCAGACTTCAAGCTTTTAAAACTTTTTCAGACTTTCTAGCTAGGCTTTTTCAATGGAAAGTTTGTCTACAAACTTTTCAATCTAGTTTATTATTATTCTTAGTCAACATTTAGAATCTATCCATGTTTTATAGCAATGTTCTGTTTTTCAGGGCTCAAATGCACGGCATGCTAAATGTGTTGTACTGGTGTTTCTGCTGTTTGTCACAGATGAGTGGAAATCATACAGATAAAGGAATTAATATCCCAGGAAGCAGAAAGGACAGGAACAGGACAAACATCAGCTCATGCTGTGACAAACACCAGATTAAACCAGCTGACTGCACATGCAACCCCTCTTTCCCTGGCTGCTGTTAAATTCTGCTATTTATCAGAATGTTTTTTCAATCAGTTTGAGGCTTTTAAACATTATAAGTATTTAAATAACTGTATATTTTCTATAATTGTTGTAGTTCTTTAATGTAGCTAACTTACTTTTGAAGAAGCTACTCCATCACTATAATTACAATGTTTTTCCATGTGCCCTCAAAGAAAATAAAAACGCTCTTGATGCATAAAGTGTCTGTTGACAAATCTTTTTCTCTCAACATCCAGCCACAGAAATTATGCCCTTGCAACACTTTTGATTGCGTCAGAAAAGAGATCCAGTTCCCACGCTTGAAATTCTTTTGAAGAGGATGTTAATGTGTTTTTCCTCCAAATGCTTGCCCATTAAACGTGATGACTCATCTTCCATTTATTGGATTACAAATGTTGAATAAACATTAACCCTCAAATTAGACAAGAATGGTTTTTCAAAGTTTCTCACTTTACTGTTTTGATTGCTATGTTCTGTGAGTCACTTGTAAAAGCACAAAAATACTGTATTGCCCTTATATTAGTTGACATAAATACAATAAATTAGAAATGTGTCTTTCAGCTGACAAATCACATTCAAACATAACTCCCAGGTCTTTAACAGTACAGTTTAGCATAAGTAGGGAGCCAATTAGACACAGATAATAATTCAACATTACTTCTAGAAGCATTTGGTCCAGTTAGTAGTTCTTTCCCATCTTGAAAATCTGTAATGCATCAACTTGTAACATTTAATCTCCACTTCAGATAAAAAAACTGTTGTTTGCATAACAGTAAAAGCTATTGTCATGTTTCATAATGATTTAACCTAAAATATCATATATAAGGAGAACAAAAATGGGCTCAAGACCGAGACTTGTGGCACACCACACTTTACCTATGCAAGATCTGATATCTCATTATTTACTAAGCGTCCCCAACTAAGCAAGCCAAAGGCGACAGTGGCAAGGAACCAAAACTCCATCAGTGACCGAAATTGAGAAAAAAAACCTTGGAAAGAAACCAGGCTCAGACGAGGGGTCAGTTCTCCTCTGGCCAGACGAAACCAGCATGGCATGGTTTAATTCCAGGCTGCAGCACAGGTGCAGAGGACTTGTCTGGTTCCCCTGGTCTTGTGCCGATAGTCGTCGAGAGGACAAGGTCTTCACAGGGGATCTGTTTCTGGGGTTCATCTAGTCGACATGGTCTCCGCTGACATTCAGGGTTGTAGCGGTCATCTCTAGGTGCTGATCTACCATCTGGTCTGGATATGGACTGGATCTCGGTGGCTACGGTGAACATCTGGTCTGGATACAGACTGGATCCGTATGGCTACGGTGACCTCGGAATAAGAATGAAAGATACTAATATTAGTGTAGATGCCATTCTTCTTACGATGTAGCGAGTACATCAGGTGTTATTTGAAGTGTTCCCGGTTCAAGTTGACCTAATTAATACAGCCTAACAATCCTTTAACGGATTTGAATTATAGAAATGTGATAGTTTATTATGTGTATGCCAGGTTAAAGAGATGGGTCTTTAATCTAGATTTAAACTGACAGAGTGTGTCTGCCTCCCGAACACCGCTAGGTAGATTGTTCCAGAGTTTGGGTGCTAAATAGGAAAATAACAGTACTAATGTGTACTAATACTAAAAATGACATACAGACTGGTATTATGATGTGCTTAAAGCTTTACTGAAACTCTCAATAACTCTTGGGAACACAGTCGGGTGTAGACAACTGTTCCAAGTATTTTTTATTAAAATGGCTGATTTCTAATAGGTCCAAAATTGATCAATTCACAAGAATACAAATTCTGTTTCTTTAAAGAGGTTTAATGACTGCCAGTTTGAATGTTCTGAGAACATGTCCGTGGTGGTGATTGTATTAAAATGGCATTGAAAGATCCCAGCATAGGTCTGGCAGAGAAAACACAGGCCTGGAGCATTCTTAAAGGTCACCCAAAGCTGAGCTATTGGATTTCTCTGACCTGCTGCTCTGTGCTGAAATAATCACAGACCTCAGGCAGGAGTCGCATAAGTGCGTTCATACCTTACCTGCTCTCCAATGTATTTGTGTCCAGAAAGAACAGAGAGCTGAGCACCAGCAGTGACAAGATCAGAGAAATGCCAATCAATGAATAAATGAATAAACCGAGAAAGAGAGTGAATGAAACAAGATCATACCTGTATTTGAGGAAGAAACGATAAATGGTAAGAACCTCTTTTCTTACCCCAATGTAATGCTCACTCTTGTCTGTGGATTTGGGCTACTAATGGTCTGCCGTTGCTAGACAACCATGACCTGCGCTCTCCATGAAGACGCGGAAGTTTCAGCAAAGGATAAATGGATTTGCAGCACTAAAAATCGCTTGCAGTAGCTCTGCTACTAAATTTATTTAAAAAGGGCTATCCCTGTACAGCTATTATCAGCTGTTCCTTCATCTTGGCTGAGCTTTCAATGTTGTTACGGGAAAGGAAGAAGCTGATTGGTTGGTTCTTGTTACATGACCCGCGGTGCGCTTGCGGCATTCTGAAAAGTCTAAATGTTTTTATCTCGATGCGGCACGGACGCGCCTGGAAAAAATGAGTTTGTTGCGACCGTTGCTTCCATTATGAGCGTGCCTGCCGCGCATCTACATTTGAAATAACGAACTTGAGCTGCGTAAAAAGACAGTATAAGGGGCTGTTCACATGTCGCGCCTAAAAACGCGTGGAAAACGCGCTGCTTTCTGCTTTTTTCCAAAGCATTCGGGCGCTTGCGCTCCGGAGGCGTCTGCCGTTGCTAGACAACCATGACCTGCGCTCTCCATGAAGACGCGGAAGTTTCAGCAAAGGATAAATGGATTTGCAGCACTAAAAATCGCTTGCAGTAGCTCTGCTACTAAATTTATTTAAAAAGGGCTATCCCTGTACAGCTATTATCAGCTGTTCCTTCATCTTGGCTGAGCTTTCAATGTTGTTACGGGAAAGGAAGAAGCTGATTGGTTGGTTCTTGTTACATGACCCGCGGTGCGCTTGCGGCATTCTGAAAAGTCGAAATGTTTTTATCTTGATGCGGCACGGACGCGCCTGGAAAAAATGAGCTCGTTGCGACCGTCGCTTCCATTATGAGCGTGCCTGCCGCGCATCTACATTTGAAATAACGAACTTGAGCGTGCAAAAGACGCGATATATGAACGGCCGCTAAGTCATTACAATCAGTAATTATGTCACCACTGGATGCAACAAATGCCTCGTTTATAATGGGTTTTAATGTTTTTGTCTCGTCGTGGCATCACAGTATGGTAAGGGGCGTAACATTTCCGTCACACGCTTAAGGTATTCGTCCAATCACAACGCACTGGATAGCTGGCCAATCAGAGCACACCTCGCTTTTCAGACCGATGAGCTTTGTAAAAATCGATGCATTTCGGAAAGGCGGGGCATAGAGGAGAAACAATAATGTACAGTATGTGGAAAATAATGTGTTTTTGAACCTTAAACCGCATAAACACATTTCATTACACCAAATACACAACATAATGTTCTTTTTAGCAACATCATATGACCCCTTTAAAAAATACAGCTCCGGGTAACCTGTGACAGACACCAAAAGTTTCTTCTTCTTCTTCTTCTTCTTCTTCTTCTTTGAGGTTTAACGGCGGCTTGCATCCAAGAGCATTGCATTACCGCCATCTTCTATATTATTCTCCTGTGATGTTATTCCAGTTTATTTCCTCCAGCTTGTTTTTCTTTCTCCTCCATCATTGCAGTCTCCGGACTTTATAAGTAGTGATGTGTCGTTCGCGAACGAGCCGGCTCTTGAGAAGGGCATTCAAAAAAAGTTCCAAACAGTGCCGGGAAAAAATTAAAAAGCTTAAACATACATATCAAGTCCAATTTTATAATTGCAGGGGAAAATGAAACCGTATCCGTGCTGACTGGCATGGAATGGAGTGGTTAAGCAGAACCGTTCGGCCCGATAGTGGAAAAGCGGCTTTAAATTGCTGACATCCAGTAATTATTTTTGTTCGGAAGGATTTTATTTTTGAGTTTTATATGGAAATACTGGATATGGTGAGTTATTTTGTTTAAATGTTGTTCAAAAATAAGCACATGACAACAGTTTAAGTGTTAAATGTTTATTGAAATCTATGTATGTATGTATTTTGTGAATTTTGCACTGTATTTGTTAAATTGTCGAGATCGCTAATCACACGTGAATTGCAACTTGCAGTTCAAGTGGCTGCAATATCCAATACACATGAGCCTGAAAGGGAAAGTTATATATTAGTTAATTATGCAAATGTTGTTGTTAAATTCTGGTAAACAAAGTTTATCGTAATGTAAGATAAATTCTTATCTGAAAGTATTTGTTTTTTTAGTTGAAAACCATGTAAAATTATTGTTTTATTGAATCGCTGGCTTGTTTTAAAAGGTCAGGTTTTTACGTGGATTGCTTTGGATGTTCCTTTGATGAAAGAATCCCTATGTGCTGAGAATGAACTGACTTCTGTGATGTGAGGCGGCTAGCAGACGGTCGGTTTAGCCAATCTGTCTGCTTCCTGACCTGGCCGTCTAATTGTCTATGAAACCTATGTTATTCTGCGGGCACCACTTAGACATCCAGCCACTGAGTGATGACAGTCTGCTATGTATCTCGTCACCATGGTAAGCAGGGAGGGGACCAGAGCATATTACAGTGTCTGACAAGTTCACACACCTCTTTAATGTTATTTTTAGTGATCTCCGACATGCAAAGTCAAACATCATTAGTGCAGACATGAATAACAATCTTACTGAATTTATGTTTAGCATTAGCCAGCACTTTTAAATTTGCCAAGATGTCAGGTGCTCTGGCTCCCAGTAAACATTGGACTATGGTGGCTGGTGTCTCTATTTTCACGTTCTGTGTAATAGAATCACCAGTAACTAGGGAACTTTCATCAGGTTTCTCAGTGGGTGCGTCACTGAGTGGGTGATTCCGACTTACCGCAGTTGTTTAATGAACTTGTGAAAAATGAAGTGAGAGAGAAAAGAAAAAAAAAACAGAGAGAAAGAAAAATTACTGCACAGAAGCTCAATGTGTTTCATCAGCATTGCTCATGCAGGATTCTGGGTGTTACTTGGCGTGATCAAGTTACTAATGAGGAAATCTTGCAGCAAAATGGATCTAGGAAACTGCAAGAGATTGTAGCAGAACATTGAATGTGGTGAACAGGCCATATTCTTCACCTACCCCTGAGCGGGCAAGCAGAAACAAGGCTGACCCCGTAAAACATGGTGCAACAAGTTCAGCGAAGAACTGCGTAATGCTGCTGTCAGATGGGAAGAATGTCAAGAATGTTGCATCAAATAAGACCAGTTGTAGGAAGCTTGCTGCCTTATGCGCCTTGCGCAAAATGATATGGTGACATACATATACTGTAACTAGTAAGACAATACTAGTGAAATACTGTTTTTGTGTTAAGAGTACTTTTTAAGCATATTATTTACAGAGAAAAATGTCCCAGAGTCCCTGTGTGACACATCATATTTAACTGAAAAATTGGGTTTCTTCTATTTTTAACATAAAGGTATTTTACTTTTTTTTGTTGCTCATTTAATGTTTGTTGCATTATATAAGTGTCATGTGTATTCACCAGTTTCAAAGAAGTTATTCTCTTTACACCAATCTTGTTCTCTCTGTTTTAGCATCTTGACATCCTAAGCTTGGTTGATTGATTGAAATGTTAGTGTTTAATTATATTTCATAGCTTGTGAAGCACAACATGTTATCCTAGTCTGATCTAAATCGTTTTCTCCTCTGTTGGCTTCTGTGCCTCTGTATCTTTGGTTGTACCAAACTCCTGCCCTGAAGAGATTCTTTATTTTAACATGCCCCCATTTATACTTGTTTGCTTGTTGTAATTTATTTCTAAAAACACAATGGGTCTTGAGTGGCTCTCCCAGATAATAGTGCTCACTGTGCATGCTTTAGCACTGTGCGGCTCTATAAACTGCCTGCACAGTAATGACTCTGTTGAAATGTGAATCTTCTTTAGTTTCTTCAAAAACAAAATCGATTGTGCCCTTCACCTCTTCTCCACTACTTTCTCGTGAATATTCAATCTTTTATCTTTCCAGCTGGACATTTATTCTGGTGTCATGGATTGGTTTCCACTGTTTGGAACATCAGCTCTGGTGCCTTTGCACTATTGGAACCCCTACATGTGTGATTTAACTTACATACTTACTAACACTGCTAAAAAGGAGGTCTATAAAACCTATCTATTAGTATTCTCAACTGAAACCACAGCTTTAAGGTCAAGTTAGGTTCTGAGTCTTGAAAACCTTACATAAGTTGCCAGCCAGCATTTTTGGTCATTTTCAAAAGACTTTCATGGCCCCCAGAATATTTTGTTAATGAATACCTGATCATGAAACTGAAAAACCCACTTTCTCTTGAGATTCAGTTCTCGGACAGATGTCCTGACATTTTCCTTTAGAATATGCTGGTATAATTCAGAATTCATTGTTCCATCAATGATGGCAAGCCATCCTGGACCAGATGCAGCAAAACAGGGCCAAACCATGAGACTACCACCACCATGTTTCACAGATGGTATGAGGTTCTTATGCTGGAATGCAGTGTTTTCTTTCTCCAAACATAATGCTGCTCATTTAAACCAAAATGTTCTATTTAGGTCTCATCCATCCACAAAACATTTCTCCAGTATTCCTCTGGCTTGTCCACATGATCTTTAGCAAACTGCAGATGGGCAGCAATGTTCTTTTTGCAAAGCAGTGGCTTTCTTCTTGCGACTCTGCCGTGCACACAGTGGTTGTTCAGTGTTCTCCTGATGATGGGCTCATAACCATTTACATTAGCCAATGTGAGAAAGGCCTTTAGTTGCTTAGAAGTTAGCCTGCAGTCCTTTGAAACCTAGTGGACTTTTACACGTCTTGCTTTTAGAGTGTTCTTTGTTGGTGGAGCACTCTTGGGGAGGGTAACAGTGGTCTTGAATTTCCTCCATTTGTACTGTATTTACATTTTTTAATGTAACGAATTGTTTCAGAATGTTTAGATAACATTCAAGAGTAATGTTCCCATAATGTTTACATAATGATAAAATGTATTATTTTCCCCTGAACGTTTGCATAACCAAGAAAAAAATAAAACACATTTTGTTAGCAAAATGTTCTAAGAAAGTTAGCTGGCTATGTACTGTACATAAATTTATGTTGAATTATTATTAAAAAAAATTTAAATATCTACACAAGGGTGATTATGTGTGGTTACTCTGTTTGTTGGGGACCCCCAAGAGCTCCTACACAATTCAAACACTGAACAGTTCTTTCTTAAAAGCACTCACTGTACATTTCATACGCAACTTTGTATCCAAGCAGACATAACTATACAATATACTTGTAAATACTTGTGTGATTTGAAACCCAGAAGTACTTTCAAGTTTTGTGTGCATCAGGTGGACTGTGTGTAGTTCATGACTGTGCCATCTGAGGCTGATACTTACTCCATTATCTACTAGCTTATGTTCTGAAGGTCTTCATAATCTCACCCCTGTGAAACTTGGCAGAGCGTGCTTCAATTTAAGATCCCGACCCAAGCACCTCTGAAGCCGCTTTACCACCCGTCCTTCAGGTCATGTAGTGTAACAGCAAGGCAGTTCTTGCTCTAATCTCAAATGTGTTCAGAAATGCTTACAATATGCTTATCAACTATGTTCACTTCACAAGCAAATAATGTAAATATTGCTCATTCAAACCAATAATGAGATCCAGCAGTTTAGACCATTTGTAGTTATAGGGGTCATATGATGTTGCTAAAAAGAACATTATTTTGTGTATTTGGTGTAATGAAATGTGTTTATGCTGTTTAAGGTTAAAAAAACACATTATTTTCCACATACTGTACATTATTGTTTCTCCTCTATGCCCCGCTTTTCTGAAATGCGTCGATTTTCGGTCTGAAAACCAAGGTGTGCTGTGATTGGCCAGCTATCCAGTGCATTGTGATTGGCTGAATACCTCAAGTGTGTGATGGAAATGTTACGCCCCTTACCATACTGTGATGCTGTGTCCCGGCCGATACAAAAACATTAAAACCCATTATTAACGAGGCATTTGTTGCATCCAGTGGGGACATAATTACAGATTATAATGACTTATACTGTCTTTTTAAGCATTGCGTTGCATCGCGCCGCGTAAACATAAAACCATGTCTGCATTTGTGATCGGAGAAATAAAAAACAACAAGCACTATTCTACACTGCTCAAAACTCGCGTTTGAATCATCAGTGGCAAATCCTTTAAATGAAAACGTACTTCCAGGCTGTGAGTCAGAACAGCCGGCATTGTAGTCTACACTTCCAGTATCAGGAAACAGTCCTACATAACATCTGCACTGCACACATCTGAATATTTGGGTTGAACTGTTCTGGAACAGTGTTGTAAATACAACTTAACCACTGATTTCTAGTCGTTTTGGAAGACCAAGCAAAGTAGTTTCACTTTCACAACGAAACACACGGCAGGCTAGAGTGAGCGGCGGCTGGCGGGCTAGAGTGAGCGGAGGACAGAGGGCTAGAGTGAGCAGCGGCCAGCAGGCTTGAGAACGGCGCGGCCGGCGGATTCGACGAAGGAGCGGCCGGTGGGCTTGCGGCAACCACATCTGATGACCCCGGGCTGGACTCCGCTTCATCCACGGTGAAAGCCGATCTGGCGATCCACAGCGCAAAGTTGATGTATTCCCTCAGCGACCAGCACGGATCAGCTCTAGACATGACGAAGCGGATATCGGCCTCTTTTGGAAGGCCAAACAAAGTAGTTTCGCTTTCACAACGAAACACACAGCGTCTCGACATGGCGGCAGCAACAATACTACAGCGAGAATAAAAGTTACGTTTTCTTTCTTTGCGTGAACATTTGGGCGGCGTTATGCAAATCTTCCCACATCGTGACGTAGACATGTCGGGGGTGTGTTAGAACGAGCCGTTTTAGGGGGCGTGGTTGACTCTTAACTTTTATAAAGAATATTTCTTTGGATTTGAGACTTTAGTCTTTGCAACTTTACTTCTTTATGCACCAAGAGCTTGTAACACTCCAAAGAGAAAGGAAAAATTTAAATCGCATCATATGACCCCTTTAAGTTGTCTTATTTTTGCTGTCAAGCGCTCAGTTGTTTGCTCTTATCACAAATCTTCACTACTAAACTCACACTGACATTTGAATTTGTTTCAAATGACCTGCTACTGCTAAACTATTCGGTAATGACAGCATTTGCATATCCTGATGCTTTGCTTAATGATTAATAATAAAGAAAAAAATACTTAAAGAACTGAACAACCTTGTGGATTTATCTGATTAATTTAGCATTTAAATGTCATTTAAAGTTTTACACCAGTCTACAATGCAATCAAGTGACATGGTGCAGCATGACAAAACTACAGCACTCTCATTATAATCAACAAGGCGGTCTGTACTGCATTATAATTGACAGTAGTTGAGTTCTGATTTGTCACATCACTCACTTTCTGTCAAGTTACAGAAGCGGAAGATGAATACATGTCTGGATTGTGGTGAAGGACATGAGTGTCACTGTGTGATGGGGGCACTTGGGGGAAATGGAGCACTGGTTAAGGCTTACTTCATGAATAATAATTAGGTTATGCACAAATATCTGAACATGATATTTTACTGTTGACAATGATGTATTAATGGATTATTACTTGGATTGGATGTGCAACATCATAGACAGCACAGCCAAGTATTTTTAGTGATCCAACACATTTAGTGCATCCAGTGTAGTCTCAGTTATGAGCAAATGAGTCTCAGAATCCAGTTATTTTTAAGAATATTTAAGAATTAACAAAAAATCTCACAGATTTAGTTACTGGATTGAAGCAGTCTGATTAATCCTTCACTTGAACTAATTTCTAAATCCCTGTCCACATGAACACTGGTATTTTCAAAACCGCAGCTTTTTCTATGCGGCTTGGCCGTTCATCCACACGCAACGCAGTATCAAGTCACTGAAATCTAACCTTTTTGAAAAAGCTGTCACTCCTGTCAGGGTGAAGATTTTCAGAAACTCTGGTTGCAGTGTTGTCGTGTTGCTGGTGAAACCGGAGATTTGGCTTGTGACATCAAAATGCTTCATTGTGTGTTTTTGTGTTTTTATGTGGACAATTTTTTTTTTAAGTCACTGGTCACTGTCGTAACCTCGGTTCCCTGAGAAGCTGGAATGAGACGTTGCGAAACATTCACCATGGCAACTCCTCCCCTTCTCCAAAATTCTTGAAACCTTATAAGATAAAGCCAGTAAGTAAAAATAAACTGCCAATCTCCTATGCTCTTATCTGAAGCAAGGGCAAGAAGCAGAGCAGTTTTGAGAGATATCTCTTTCATAGCAATGGATGTCAAGGGCTCAAACAGGGGTAGAGAGCTTTCAGTACCAGCACTAGGGGATGTAGCATGGGGGATGTAATGGGGGATGCAATATCCTCACCCCCCTGAGAAATCTGACCAGCAGCGCATGCCTCCTGATTGATTGTCCATCAACTGGGGAACGAAACAAGGCAATAGCAGCCACATAAACTTTTAGCTTTGACAGTAGACTCCCGTTAATTTGCCTGTGCTGCAGAAAACGTAAAACATCCTACACGGGACAGCTCGCCGGGTCGATATCCCTATCACAGCACCATTTCACAAACACTCCCCATTTTAAAGCATACAGACGCCTAGTAGAAGTTGCACAAGACTCAGTGAGCATGTCAAGCACACGGGGAGGCAGGGTGCTTAGCCCCTCTAAGAACCCTGAATCAACCACACATGAAGGCTCCACAGCTCCGGGCTGGGGTGCCATATTGTGTCGTTCGCTTGAAACAGCAGGTCCCTCTTGAGGGGAATTCGCCAACGGGGGGCCACCAGCATCTCCCTTAGGTCTGGAAACCAAGGCTGATTCAGCCAGTTTGGGACAATGAGGATCACTACACTCTCTCTTCCCTGATTTTGCATAACACCAGAGACTAAATCTTCACCGGAGGGAATGCATAAAGACTGGCTCTTGGCCAGCATGACGTCAAAGCGTCCCCTATCAGCATGTAGTGAAAAGAACAGTGAGAGGTGCGTGTTCTCACTCGTACTGAACAGGTCCACCTTCGCCCTCCCGAAGCGGTCCCGAATCATCCAAACCAAACTGGAATGTAGCCTTCACTCTCTGTGAGGAATTCCGTTCCTCAAAAGCATGTCCGCTATGCAATTTAGGAGACCGGTGATATGCGCCACTCTGATGGAGAGTAGATGATGATCCGCCCATAATAGGACGCTCGCAGCCTGCTTGAAAAGGTCTCTGAAGCGTACGCCGCCTTGGGTATGCACATGTAACCATGGGCCTCCGCCCCGTCCAAGTAGGAAAAGATAGCCTGTGTGGAAGAGTGGACCCGTGCCGACTGGGCTGCAGAACACGACTTCACCACCTGCTCATGGATATCAGGGAAGAACGGAGCCCTCCTCCTCGAGGCAGCCAGGTGGCAGCTCGACTGGAAGTACCAGAAGTCGAGCTTACTCCTGGCAGGTTCCTCCGGAGCATCCCAGTTGAGGTTGAGCTCCTTAATGGCTTTCGCGAGGACCCTGGCGAGCTCCTCCTGGAGGTCTGGGGAGCCCTCAGTGTTGGGGCAATCCTGCTCTGATTGATCCTGCTCTAGTCCTTTTCTGACGCCCAGATGGACATGGAGTATTCGTCTTCCTCAGGGCCAAAGGAAATGATGTCCGCGACGGCGGGAGGGGGCGAAGTCTCTCATCTCACTGGTGCCAGAGGCCATCCTTGTGAGGCCATGAGCTCCTCAGCGCATTCTGGCAAGTCAGCACAGTGTATGCAGTCGGACTCAGAGAATGCAGCCTCAGCATGGGCCAGGCCGGTCAATGGAGCCCGTGCAAAGTTGACAGAAGGTGGCCATCGGATGCGGTGAAGGAGTTGTAATATCTTCTGGTGTATCTTCGACAATGGCAGCATGAAGTAGAAGATTCTGAGCCAATAGTCACTGTCGCCGCATTATATACTGCCCACAGGCCTGTCATTTTTTTGCATAGGATTTGCTTAATGGCTCAATATGTAATTTTC
>NW_015506216.1:593706-601158 GCF_001515645.1 Sinocyclocheilus grahami | reverse complement strand
AATTTCTAATTGCAATTACAATTATGGATGCCACAATTACTTAATCTTTCAAAGCGGCAATTCAGAGTCAGAGTTCAGAGTCCACTTATGTTATTCTGCACGCTTAAGATATGTTTTTTCTTTCTACATGTTATCTTAAGGGTTTTTCCATTGTGTTAGTTTTAGTATAATATTATAATATCATTCATATTTTTACTTTTTTATAATTTAAAGAAGAAACCAATCCGATGTATATTTGACATTTGAGGCATAATACTACAGAAAAGCACTAAAGGTTTTTCAGTTGGAGTGTTTTCAGCTTGTTTATTTTCATATAAAAATACGGCATGCAGTTGCATCAAACAATGGTATAAACATCATTCAATGTAAATTGTGATAATCATAATTAATAATCGCAATTACAATTTCAAGGGAATAATCGACAATTATGATTTTTGTCATAATCGTGCAGCCCCAGCCAGTGTCACTAGTTAAAATTGCTTATTTCTCTGGATTTAAACATTCTTCGAAACATTTAGGATAATGTAAGTACACAAGTCAGCAAAATATATAATAATGTGCTAGTGGTTTTTGGATATTTTAATAAAAAAATCTTACATATTGTGCCTTTATTTAGCGACAATTGGCCAGTTTATTTTACTGCCGTTATACTATAAGATTTCAGGAATTTCGGAGAAGGGGAGGAGTTCCCACAGCGAATGCTTCGCAATGTTGCATGAATGCTTGAAAGGGAAACTCCTTTTTAAAAAATACCCATGTACGTGTGGACTAGGCCTAAATGAAACAACATTTTTGTGCATAAGGTGTGGTTTACAGTAGACTTGTCTATACATTTCTATGGTGGAGTCCTGTTGTTTTATATAGCACAATAAGGATATTTTACTTTAAATGGGTCATGTGATGTTGCTAAAAAGAACATTGTTTTGTGTATTTGGTGTAATGAAATGTGTTTATGTGGTTTAAGGTAAAAAAAAACACATTATTTTCCACATACTGTACATTATTGTTTCTCCTCTATGCCCTGCCTTTCTGAAACGCATAGATTTTTACAAAGCTCATAATTACGGATTATAATGACTTATACTATATTTTTACGCATTGCGTTGCATCGCACTGCGTAAACATAAAACCATGTCTGCATTTGGGATCAGAGATCCGGTGATCCACAGGGCGAAGTTGATGTATTTCCTCAGCGACCAGCACGGATCAGCTCTAGGCATGACAAAGCGGATATCGTCCTCTTTTGGAAGGCCAAATAAAGTAGTTTCGCTTTCACAACAAAACACACAGCATCTTCACGACATGGCGGCAAGTTACGCCTTCTTTCTTTGCATGAACATTTGGGCGGCATTATGCAAATCTTCCCACATAGTGACGTAGATATGTGGGGGCGTGTTAGAACGAGGCGTTTTAGGTAGGCGTGGTTGACTCTTAACTTTTATAAAGAATATCTCTTTGGATTTGAGACTTTAGTCTTTGCAACTTTACAGATCTTCTTTATGCACCAAGAGCTTGTAAGACTTCAAAGAGAAAGGAAAAATTTAAATCGCATCATTTGACCCCTTTAATTACTTTTAGTAGCAAAAAAAAGAAAAACCTGTTCACCTCCTTAAACTGGTCCACACTTCAACCCCAACCAATCATTCTTCCTAAATCTACGCCCTTGGTGGTCATAATTTCAATCTTTTTTTTTTTACAATTTTTTATTCATACCAATACAGAAATGTAATATATGAATTTATATTGCTCTTTATCAAGAATGATATTGCAATATATGCTACTTATTAGGCCAAATATATTTTCACAAACGTACATTCTCTGGGTAGATATAGAAATACATAGAAAATCCTAATTTTAACATTTGGATATGTACATATGCTAATAATATCTATATGATAGTTTTATGTAGCAAGCATATACATCAGCAATATACATATATGCAACAAATGTACATTTGCATATACAGTACTAATTAGTTACTATAGTCATTATTTGAGTTCTGTGCAGCAGTCATATACTATTCTTGCAGGATTTGGTCCACATAATCTCTATCAAATCCCATCTCAGTTTGTGAATGAACTCCAGACCTCTCTCTTCCTCCTCTCACTTATACTTCTTTGATAAGTCTTCAGATAATTCTTACCAAGTTAAAGAGACAGGCTGGTCGATGGAGCATTGGCAAACGAGAGAGTGAGATTGAAAGGGAGAAAGATATAGAGCATAGATATTCTCTTCTATTATCCATATTGACAGCTCTGATGTGAATGGAAGACTCACTGAATTCATAAAATGACTCATTCCCTTCACTGTGATGGGAGAATATCATATTCTCTTTGTGTCTAGGCCACATTACAGCATAATTCAGACTGAAAGCTTGAACCTTTCATATGAATTCATGTACTACTACACATAATACAAGCTCTCACAGATACCAGCACTGATAAAACTGCAGAGGCTAGAGCCAAGATGGTATCTCGAGTGGCTCTGGGAGGTCAACCTAAAGTAACTTGCTCTGATCCTGAGGGACTGATAGAGGAGAGAAGAAAGTGACAGGTAGCAGTTAATCTCCATATGAAAAAAGCCATTAGAGTGGAAAAAATCCCTCAGGGAGTCCACATCATCCACAATGCAACAGAAATTATTGTGTTGCTCTAAAAAGAACTTCCCTGTCATAAGACAAAGGAAACCCTTCATTGATTTTGTGAATGAATTTCACATACTGTACAAGCTGATGTGCGCCAAATGACAAGGCATCTCTCAGCTCAGACAATCAATGAAGATTGTATCCCATGAATTAGCAGAAAGCTGCAGCAGTGAAAATAATCCAGTAGAGTTCAAACACAATTGTAAATCGATGCAGTCTTGGCAGACTGTGTATGAAGTCACATTTTCCTAGCAGCCGGGTGTCACATTTTGTCCGTCACCGCTTGAAGGTTTTTGCTAATATTCTGCATGACCATATTCTATATCTCTAATCCTACCCAATACCTAAACTTAACATCTACCTTGCTAACTATTAATAAGCAGCAAATTATGAGTTTATTGAGGAAAAAGTCGTAGTTAATGGTTTGTATTAAGATACAGTAAGCGAGAATTGGACCTTAAAATAAAATGTGACTGAAACTAACTTTGTGATTTGTATGGAAATGCACGATTTTTAGAAGAAGGAAAAAAAACTGAGCATGAAGGTACACTAGGATGACCATATGGTAATGACTGAAAAGTGGTTTGTCCAATAGCAGGCAGGCATTTGTCCATAATCTACCAATCGTGGTGTGAGAAGGTGGGATCTACTGAGAACACATTGCATCAAAGTGATACAAATACAGATATAATGTATATGAGGACTGTAGAGAGCTTGTCAATAGGAAAATAAAGCCAAAACTCAGACATTTTAGGCAATTTAGAAATCCCGTCCAGAATATGTGCAGGAAAAAGAGAACTTATGATCAGCAATTTACCAAAATGGAAAATAGCTCTAAATTGCCCTGATAATGTTTTGGAGAAATCTGAACATAGAAGGCGGCAGTTTATGCTTATGTCTATTATAGCACTCCTTTGTGGCAATAGGTTGTAGCGTGACCTCTGACAGCTCAGTCTTTGTGAATACTCCTATAATTTGTGAGTGATATTGTTCTCCCAGCCTAGGTCTTTGTGTGCAATCATCTGCAATCTATTGTCATCATTCTTTGTTTTGCATGTCAATGACGCTGCACAAAATTGTGAAATATTCTGCTTTTAAATAAAGCTTTTCCTAGATGATATCGCAAACATAACCCCATGGAGCAACAGAAATGTTGAATTTACATATACAGTGGGTATAAAAAAAGAATCACTCACTTTAAAATAATCACATTTTGTTGCTTTGCAGCCTGAAATGAAGACGGACTCAGTTTTTGTTTTATCCAGCTGTATTTACTCAGTGCAACTTATAACATCCAAGTAAAAAAATTAACACCAACATGTCAGAAAAAAGTTGTAAAAAGGATCGCCCCCTCCTAAAAATGACTTGTAAACTCAATCAGGTGTAGCTCATCATCTTCTCAATGGCACACAAAGTTATCTGACTTTCAACTGTGATCAGCTGTGCTCATTTTGATCATTTTGAGTTGCACTGAGTAAATACAGCTGTATAAAACAAAAACTGTGTCCATCTTCATTTCAGGCTGCAAAGCAACAAAATTTTATTATTTAAAGGGGAGCGATTCTTTACTGTATAAACTATACAATTGCAGACATAAAACTCTCAGTGTTGAGAATAACTGGCCATTTTTCCCTGCCACTGTTTAAAAGCAGATCTTTGTATTTATCCAGCTACAGTTTTGTCTATTATAAGTAACATAAGATAAACAATTAGCTTTCAGTATTGCATTGTTTGAGGTTTAATCTCAAACCGGCTTTGAAAGCACTTCTGCTCTTTCATTCCTTCTTAATTACCCATTTTCTGTTTTATTTATTTATTTTACAGTGAAAGATGTTGCTGCAAGTTCCTTTCACTCCACACTGCTGGAGCCCTAATGATTTTCTCAAGTTTCACAAATTTTTTTCTGAAGAAGCAAGGGAGGCACAGACAAAATTTTTTTTTTCCAGAATTCTGGCTCCCACATATCACTTTAAGAAGTTACTCCTAATGTCAGCTCATTAGGTGTATAAAAGACACCTGTCCACACAATCTGTATCTTCCATTCCAACCTCTCCCACCACAATGGGCAAGACCAAAGAGCTGTCAAAGGATGTCAGAGACAAGACTGTAGATCTGCACAAGGCTGGAACGGGCTTCAAGACCATCAGCAAGAAGCTTGGTGAGAAGGAGACAATTGTTGATGCGATTATTCGGAAATGGAAGAAATACAAAACAACCATCAATCGCCCTGGTCTGGAGCTCCATGCAAGATCTCGCCTCATAGGGTAAGGATGATCATGAGAAAGGTGAGGGATCAGCCCCGAACTACACTGGAGGAGCTTGTTAATGATCTTAAGACAGGTGGGACCACAGTCACCAAGCAAAACATTGGTAACACACTACACCGCAATGGACTGAAATCCTGCAGCGCTCGCAAGGTCCCCCTGCTCAAGAAGGCACATGTATAGACCTGTTTAAAGTTTGCAGATGAACATCTAAATGATTCAGAGAAGGCTTGGGAGAAAGTGCTGTGGTCAGATGAGACCAAAATTGAGCTCTTTGGCATTAACTCGACTCGCCGTGTTTGGAGGGAGAGAAATGCTGACTATGACCCCAAGAACTCCATCCCCACAGTCAAGCACGGAGGTGGAAACATTATGCTTTGGGGCTGTTTTTCTGCTAAGGGTACGGGATGACTTCACCGCATTGAGGGGCAAATGGATAGGGCCATGCACTGTAAAATCTTGGACGAGAACTTCCTTCCCTCAGCCAGAACACTGAAGATGGGTCATGCATAAGTCTTCAAGGATTACAATGACCCAAAACATACCGCCAAGGCAATAAAGGAGTTGCTCAAGAAGAAGCAAATTAAGGTCATGGAGTGTCCTAGCCAATCTCCAGACCTCAATCCTATAGAAAATCTGTGGAGGGAGCTGAAACTTCGAGCTGCCAAACGACAGCCAATAAACCTTAAGAATTTAGAGAGAATCTGTAAAGAGGAGTGGACCAAAATCCCTCCTGAGATGTGTGCAAACCTGGTGACCAACTACAAAAAACGTCTTGCCTCTGTGCTTGCTAACAAGGGTTTCTGCACAAAGTACTAAGTCATGTTTTGCTTGGGGATCAAATACTTATTTCACTCACTGAAATGCAAATCAATTTCTAACCTTTATATAATGTGTTTTTCTGGATTTTTTGGTTGGTATTATGTCACTATACGTTAAACCTACCATAAAAATTACAGACCCTTCATTTTTTGTAAGTGGGCAAACTTACAAAATCAGCAGGGGATCAAGTAAATATTTTCCCCACTGTATCAGGTACACAAGTGGCCCACAAATGAATGGGTCTAATAGCACTGCCTAATAAAAAAAAAAAAAAACTTTTCAGAAGTTCTAATGGTTTCCACTACAAATACCATTATAAACATTACAAACAGTGAACTTTTTAACGGTAAGTAATGGGTCATTTGGGCTTGTTTTGGGCTATTTTTGCTTGGCGTTTGGGGCTGGTTTTGATACCCAGACCTGGCAACCCTGTCCAGTAGTGTGTTTTGGGCCATATTCCATTAGGATTTAGTGGTTTTAACATGCCACCAACAGAAGCCAACAAATTCCCAGTAGAGAGTCTAGAGACCCAGAGGGACCACTGCAGTTTCCATTAAAACTAATACCATTCCCATTATAACCATTAAAAGCATCACTTCTATGAGAGTTTCTATATATATATATATATATATACATTTTATTTATTTATTTTTATATTTCAGTAGGGGGATGAAAATGGACAGACTAATTACTAATTAATAATTATTCAACCCTTGGACATCACTACTTTCGGTCATGCACATTTAAACCATTAATTGAAATGAACCAGAAATATGTGAGAGAGCTGGTCGGTTGTACTCAGTTTAGTTAAAGCTAATATAACCTACTGTTTACTAAAAGTAAAACACTGGCTGCATCAAAATATTGCTCTGTATGAAATATTTCAGATTTATATATTGCCTTCTAAAAATGCATTAAAAAATTTCAGCAGAATACCTGTCTACTTTTAACTGGCCGCGAATGAAGAAACACTTTTGTCTGTGGAGTGTAAAATTACAACAGAGGCTGACAGCTAATGCTAACTAGCTAAACATTGACATTTTTAACCCGTAAACCGTTTAAACATCAAATGGAAATGTAACACACACCTCTGCAAACCAATTAAGATATTTCTAAGAACAGATATAATAGAAAACAGGCTATTGGATCAATGTTTTTAGTGCAAGTTGCATATTCTGTCTAGAGTGTGTGGAGCAGAGGATATTGGATAACGTATTGGGAATGTTATCATTTTCTGCTTATGAAGCAGGTTCTCTCTGCTGAGATAATTTCGCTGTTCTAATTAAAGGGCTTTAGGAAAGAGCAGCAGAGTGGAACAGGTTTCCATTTTAAAAGCCAGGTGTTATTAATCTTCCCCTTGCTCAGGGGTTTGCGTGCACGTATGTGTTAAAGCATTTCATGACCTGGCTTCAAGGAAGCCGTCCAGGCGAACGCTCCTAAAGCAAATTAAAGGTTTCAAACTCATTTTTATTCTCCGCACACATGAACTTACTGCAACTTCTGTAACGGTGGCCTCTCTATCGCCATCTGTGGCTGAAACATAAAATTACATGCCATTGGATTTTATGTCACTTGTGCTCAGTTTGATTCATGAACAATTAGACATGCTTTGTGAATGAGATCAACGAGATCATTCAAAAATCGCCTCTGTCTTGAACAAGCCAAGTGGAACTAGTGGATCTCAAGGTGTTTTGTGAATACCAATTTAAATGTGGGTCTATT
>NW_015506216.1:592036-592724 GCF_001515645.1 Sinocyclocheilus grahami | reverse complement strand
CTTTACAGTGTCAAACAGGAAAATAGTTTGTCAATAATACAAGAGCAAATAATAATGCATATGAAAGAGTCATTGTTTCAGATAAAGCCAGTTCAATGTCGCTTCAGTGACGTCATCAGTTAATCTCTCTTCAATGCTGATATGCCTTTTTATTTTGATCTCCATTCACACAGCAAGTCTGTCCATTCCAATGCATTAGTTTTCCATTGTTTTTGCATGTAAACACGCAGTAGACGAGCATGTTTGACGTTGCGCTCATGTCACATGTCTTTTGCAGTGGCACTCAAGTTAAAATAAGTTCAACTTTTAAAAACTCATTTTGAGACCTTGAGCTTTCCCCCTATTTTACTGCCTGCATCTCACATTTTCAAAGCAAATAATGCACTTTTATATAGTTAGTTGCATTTTATTATTTGCAGTTAGCATTGTTTTTTCCCCTTCTGTCTATGACCCTATCACATACACGTTGAGAATCATTCATTTAAACTGTCAGTTTCTTTAATTCTTTAATTTAATTCTAAAAAATGGTGTCACTCCATTACTCAGAAACCTGGCTCAGGTCTTACCATATTTACTTACTACAGGCCTGTTTTTAATCTCCTATTTGCTAAGGTTCTGGAAAAAGTAGCTGTTTCACAATTGCGATCTCATTTTAGAATTTAATAATCTCTATGAACCACTTCAATCA
>NW_015506216.1:589365-590761 GCF_001515645.1 Sinocyclocheilus grahami | reverse complement strand
TTAATCATGTTTATAAATATGAGGGGGTCTTTGGAAAATTTTCTCTGCTGAAAGGGGTCCCTGGCCCCAAAAAGTTTGAGAACCCCTGACGCAAGGTAACGTGAAAATAAGCGGAGCAGTCTCAAATCCACCCCAATGGCTCTCAATTAACCCTTCACAAAGACCCCCCCCGCCCCAGTTACTGTTGCTACGTCCAACAAGCCATGATGCTCTCACGCCACACATCATGTTCTCACGCAGAGAAAATACATTGCAGAGCAAAAAGGACACTGACAACATGCCGACAGACAAGACAGAGCAGGTTACATTTGGTATGAAACAACAAATTCTGTCATTTTTTATGAAGTGCAAACAAAAAATAGATGTCGTGACAGATTGCTGTATCACCTCACCTCAGTTCATCTCTTCCTCTTTACTAGTAATAGCACAAACAGGAAGGAACATCAGAAGGTATCTTGTTTCAACTGCGGAAAGACGTCAATTACACACCATTTTCCAGTGGTAGTCCACCGACATTAATCTAATCTCCTGTCTGGTTTGTTTGTCGAACAAAATGGCAGATTCAGCATATGACTGGTCAGATCACCTGTCAATCAAACTGATTTGGAGTGTGCTACACTTCCCTTTCTCACCACAGATTTACATTGGAAAATTATATGCTGAGGTAGAGCTGGGGAGATCTCAGGCACTGTCTGCCCCGCTGCCTGGCGAAGCCATACATTTCAATATAACCTGCTAACTTTATCACTCGAAATAGCCTAGAAAATCTGAAGAAAAAAAATATTTGTTGCAGAATGCTGAACACTTTTAGGCCTTCAATTTATTATAGAATGAGTTTATATAGAGGTCTATGTTTTGCAAGAATATTTTGGTGGGGCACTGCCCCATCTGCCATTACAGACGAGCCGTGGCTGCTCATAGATACTAAAACACTCACCTTCTGCTTTTTTTCAGAAGGTTTTTCTCTCATACTATCATAAAATGCCTGCAACCTTGATGTTTTCATTGACCTGCAGAATCTCCATCTTTTTTGAACAAATTAAATAGTTCCTGGTTAATACAGCATTTTTTCACCTTCACAATACAGCACTACTCAGCCTCACACTCCTAAAAATTCCTAAACATTGGACCATATTCTGCCATCTCATAGAATTTAGTATAAAACCTACAAAGCTCTTCATAATCTCGCACCTGAAAATCCAACTGATCTTCTTCACTCACACACTCCTGTACATCTGTTTTCTGGCTTTAGTCTCACTGTCCCTAGGTTCAGCCTCTACACCATGTATAATGTGTTTTGTTTTTATATTTATAATGTTTGTTTTTTTAGGATCTTGTAAAGTGTGAATAAAAGGTTATACAGGTGCATCTCAATAAATTAGAATGTCGTGGAAAA
>NW_015506216.1:587282-587898 GCF_001515645.1 Sinocyclocheilus grahami | reverse complement strand
AGGACTGCGGCTCTCTAGGACCGAACTTGCCTACCCCTGTTCTAATTTATTGAGATGCACCTGTATATAGATTAAAAAATGTAAATTGCTATTATTATTTTGTTTGATATTCCTCTTTACTGCATTCTGACAGTGATTGATCATCGCTATCTTGTGCTTTTGGTTAATGTATTTTCCCTGGATCATAATGCAACAAAAATTACCACTTTACTCCCTCAGAATGAGAATGTGTGGGCTCAAATGTGTTTGCCAGAAACTTTCATTTCCCACCTTCTTTTGTTTTGTCTTTTTCCACCTCCTCAGTCTGTAAACTGCAAGCTTGGATTTATTGTCTAGCTTTGATTTCATCCAAAACATTCTGTAGCGTCTGGACCAATCCAACACACTATATATATTCTCTTTTTATATGACAAATACTCTGTAACCTCAGTTAACACTAACATTTTATAATAACTTTCATTACTAAATCATTAACAAACATTATATAACGGATCATTCTTTAATATATATTCAAACAGCTTATTGTTCAGGGCAGTCGTGGCCTAATGTTTAGAGTCGGAGAGACTTCTACGACCTTCAATACCCACGACTGAGGTGCCCTTGAGCAAGGCACCGA
>NW_015506216.1:585095-587083 GCF_001515645.1 Sinocyclocheilus grahami | reverse complement strand
AAACGATATTAACAGATGCTATACAATGATTAAAAGTTTGTGTTAATGCACAACACTTCTGCTGCTGTTGAGGTGTGATACGGGGACGGTTAGGGACAGGTTTGGTGGTTTGGGTAGGTTTAAGGGTTGGTTAAAGGGTCAACAGTGCACAGGGGTCAATTTGATTACTATAAGGGAACACGGTTCAATCTGTTTATATTACATTGTTTTGAATAATAAATTAAGTATTTTCTTGAAAAATGTGTTTGTTTTCTCCTGTTGATGTATGATTTAAGCAATATTCCATTTAATGATACACGATAGTATACTAATATAAGTGTTGAGGCAATAAAAACGTTTTGCACCCAAATTGCAATGTGTGTAACTAACCACCCTTTACACAAACGTTGTTACAGTAGCTAAAAGTCCAATGCACATAAAAATACTGAATGATTAGTAAACCTTTATAAACATTTACAGATGATTAATAGTTTCCGCTTTAGATTGGGTACTGCAAAAACATTAAAACATAATTAATAAATGATTTGTTAAAATGTGTAATAGTAGAAGTCTACACAGCAAAAAATAAAAATAAAAAAAATCGTAATCAACGTCTGAAAAAGACCCACATCGCAACCATCCGTGTTGTGTTGACCCCGTGACCTGTTAGATATCCAGATTGAAAACCGGCATATGTGAAAATCCGACGTCAACTTTTGAGCTCCGGCGAGGAAATATGTTGTTTGTTCAGATGTTTGAACGTGACCAAGGATGACAAAACCATAAATGAACTCCTGAGGAATGTTTTTGTAGATTTTATGGTCCATTCCCACATCCGGGGGGTTTACCCATCTGGGGTCATTTTTGCCCAAGGCAGGGCATTTTTGCTCTCATTTTTCATATTTATTGCGACCTAAAACTATTAAATATTTATATTATACAGCGTGTTATATATAATCACTGGATACGTTTTGACATTTGTGTTTTTCAGTATCTTAAAAATATATTAATGTCTAATTATCTAAAGTCTGATTGTACTGTATTCAACACGAGCTGAGCTATAATAATATGTGAGCAGCGTGAATTTATGTTTGCGAAAACAACGTTTATGCGTAGTTAGTGAAAAACTAAAATTTTCATTTAAAATGTGTTTTATAAGTTCAATAAACTTAAATAAATGATGAATATGTGGGTCAAAGCCATCAATCAAGGGTCATAAATCAAAGGGTCATCAAGGGGGACTACTGTAGTAATATTTTGCAACTGATACGGAACTTAATAGGTAGCCAGTGCAGAGACTGTAAAATTGGGGTAATATAATCATATTTTCTTGACCTGGTAAGGACTCTAGCTGCTGCATTTTGGACCTCCTGTAGCTTGTTTATTGAAGATGCAGGACAACCACCTAGCAGTGCATTACAGTAGTCCAGTCTAGAGGTCATGAATCATTAAAATCATTTGTAGATTTTTTTTTAAAAGTGCATGATCATATGAATTGAAAGTATAATGACATTTGTAATGATCTGTTAAGCATTATATAATGTTTGTTCATGATTTATTAATGAAGCTTTTAATCATTGTAAACCATCTGTCAAAATCATTTGAATATTTTTTGAAAAGTGCATGATCATTGTGACTGTCACGAATCCGGTCAACGAACTTTCCTATTCATTGACTCTCGCACTAGAACTTTCCAATTCATTGACTCTCGCACTACACACTGTTGCACATCACCCCGGACTACATTTCCCATCATGCATTGCACTGATTGCACTCAGCACGAATTGCACACACCTGTTTACACTGATTGCACCCAGCTGTTTCATATCACTCCCTCACTATTTAACACTCACTCTGATCCCTTCCCTCGGCCGAGTATTGTTTCAGCATTTATCACTCTCCTAGAGATAGCTACCTTACGGAGCCCTTGTCATTGCCTTAGCCTTAGCCTTAGCCTTAGCCTTAGCCCTAGTCTAGCTGTTTTCCCGGTTTCTGATCTTCGCCTGGTT
>NW_015506216.1:583395-583662 GCF_001515645.1 Sinocyclocheilus grahami | reverse complement strand
CGTGGTGGTCCTCTGCTCCGCCGTGGTGGTTCTCTGCCCCGCCGTGGTGGTCTACTGTCTGGCTCCGGTGGTCTTCTACTCCGCCGTGGGGATCTTCGGTCCCGTCTGCTCTGCTGTGGTGGTCCTCAGCTCCGCCGACTCTGCCTCAGTCCCTGGTCTTTCCTGTCTTTGGACCTGGCCCTCCCCCCCTCCCCCTGTTCCGCCTCCACTCCACCGCCCTCCGGAATCGTGAAGGGTTTTGAGCGTCTGGAAGCCGCGGGGGCTCTG